>NC_073693.1:130070273-130195273 GCF_029784155.1 Uranotaenia lowii
CTCAAAAATCGGTATAAATACCGGAAAATCGGTATGTGTGGCATCGCTGCCTACGGGCCAGGTTCTAATGAAAATTCACACGGCTTCGGCAGCTTGGATGCTCCCGGATGCTGAAGTTTTGTCGCGGTAAAAGTTTGACATCCTTTCGAAAGCAGTTTCCACTGATGGCACTAGCAAAATCAGTTCCAATTGACGGCATCCTGAGTAGCATCGTAATTAGTCTAACTCTCCATTGTCCAGGGTAGCGCCCGTTTCAGACTCCTATAAAACTCAACAAATAAATACTAGGTGTGTTCAACGAAACCCAATCGAAATCAATTGAAATGGATTGACAGTTGATCAGCTGTTTTTCCAATTGACTTCGATCGATTTCTATTAGGCTGTTGAATGAACAGCCATTCACTAATACTAACGCACTGACGCAGTGTTTTCAGATGTAATTTTCTTTATCAGCTTCGTTCAGAATTCGAAAAGGCGGTTTACTCAAGGCAAATTGTAATGAATCCATCATTTTGGCCATATCTCAATAGCAATTCTTTCCCGTATACAAGCTGTCCGAAAAATTTCAGATTAGAAAGTTTGTTGTTCGACTCGAACTATATAATTAGAATACTAAAAAGGAATTTGTTTAGAATAATGAGCAATTTTTAGGGAAAAGAAAAGCACAAAAGCGAAAAATTGCTGCTATAGGAAAATAATTATTATTTTTAAAACATACAATCATGATATTATGAAATAAAATACAGAGGATCGATAAATTTTATATTTTATTTGACATTTTATCGTATTTCACAACATAGACCAAATTTCACTTTACACACTTCCTATTTATTTACATAGTAGTCACATAGTTGGTCACTTCCTATTTGATTATTATAATAATCCAAGACCGACAGACAGATTGTGAAAATGGAGTCCTAACAGAACAGCACAGAACAGCTACGCCACATCGACCGACATCTCTTTGAGCACCACGGACCAGCACGACTAGCACAGCACCACCGACTCAGGATACCTGGCACAGCCCCACAGACCCAGCATGTCTGACACCACCAGACCAGCGCGTCTAGCACAGCACCACCAATCCAGAATACCTGGCACAGCCATACCGACTCAGAATGACTGGCACAACACCACCGATCCAGCATGGCTGACATAGCACCACCGATCAGCACCACTGACTCCGCACGACTAGCACTGCACCACCGACTCAGCACGACAGGAAACACCGCACCGAATGACACCGCTTTCATTTCTTCTAATAATTTTTTCACAACAAACCAAATCTGCTGTTTTTGACAGCAAACAAATACATATGTGTTAGTGCGATGGAAATCGATCGGAACGAATCCTGCTTCCTAGCTTGATCGGTTTTGACTGGTTTCGATCGATTTCGATTGGCTTCATTGAACGTCAATTGGATTAGTTTCGACCAAAACATTGGCTGAGTGAACATCCATTTACCAATCGAAATCGATTGAAACCAATTGCAATTGCCTGTTGAACAGGCTTACTATAAGATAAATACTAATTCAAAGATTTAAATTTCTTACCTCCCTACAAACTTCTGAGTGCGAAGCGTCCGAGGTGAAATCCGCTCTTTCGAAGCTGCGCTGCTGCCATCTGGGGTAGTACGATGTAGCGTGAGCAACATTCTGGGTGAACGATTAATTATAGACAACTTTACATTGCTTCGAGTTAAGTTTTCATAAATCCAAATGATTTTGAAAAATAAAACACTCCTTTGAAAAATTGGAGTTTGTTTTAAAGTAAATTTAAATAAATTAGCCTGGTAGGAGAGTCAATTCTATCTGATAGTTCCATTTTAAAAAAGTCAGTCGGTCAGAGAAAACTAACATGGGGCCGTTCAGATACCACCTGGACAACTTAGGGGGGGAGGAGGTATGAAAATGTCCACGGAGAGGGGGATAGGGGCTTGGGTAGTGTCCACGTGGACATACTTACTTTCAAAACATTTTCTAAAGGTGAATAAATATTAAGATGTTTTAATCAAAATCTTAAAATTGCAAAGCTTTCCAGTTTAAGTTTAAGCAACTAGTAGCTACTTGAAAACAAGCTATAAATATGATAATTTTGAAATTAATAATAATTATAATTATTACAAATTAGATTAAAAAACAACAATTTCAAATCTGTCCACGTGGACATACGGGAAGGGAGGCAGGGGTTTGCCAAATGTCCACGGAGGGGGAGGAGGGGGTCAAAAATCTCATTTTTCTGTCCATGTGGTATCTGAACGGCCCCTATGTGAATCAATCTTTTCGTCCATTTTCTTAACTTTTAATTTTTGCCAATAATCTATATTTTTTATCATATCTTCATATCAAACTTTATGCGATTCTCGTTAGTCTATATAAAAGAACGATTTTCTCGTTGTTACTTTAAACTATAACTATTGGATTTGGTTTAGTTGTTACATTTAATAAATACGTTATATAAAAATTTAAATAGTTTCAGCCTAAGACAGTATAAAATGTTAAGTTTTAATTTAAAATTTTCTACGGCTAGTGGTTGTATGAATATAATTTTCAATAAAATTTTCCAAAAAAAAAAATAAGATCATGAGGTCCGATAAAAATACAAAACATTTTTATAACCCTTGAACGATGGTAATTGAAAAGCATTTAAGTAAACTTGAATTGTGTAGTAATCCAAGGATATAATTTTTTTTCATGTCAACCACCATCAAATATAAAAATCCGCTTTCCAGCTTTAAAATCATTATGCCTGATTGTATGCAGCTGCAGAAGGAAACCTAATAGAAAATAGCAAAAATTTATGTTTTTTTCGAATAAAAAATTCTACCTTACCAATTGTTGGGTCTTTCCCAAATTTTAAAGGAACGTTAATTGACTACTCTTTTAACAAACTGCAATTGAAAATGTGCATTTGGCTCGAGTTTTCATTCAAAAATATGTGAAATACTCAGAATAGTTTTTGGAGTAGTAAAAAATTGACCTTTTTTGATGTCGATTTGCGATGCTTCACGGTACATACAAATTTTCTCCTATAACTCACAATAATCTCTGAACCTTCTACTTCAAATCTGTATCCGTCATTTTCTGAAAATCCTAACCAAATCAAAGAAAATAATGATTTATTAGAAGCTAGTATTTCCACCCGTTTGTTTACATTTTCTTGCACACACACGAGCTGTCAAAAATTAGCTTCGAAATCGCGAATGGCAGTTTAAGAAAATTTGCTAAAATGAACAATCACTGTTATACAAACAGGATGGTTCATCCTATTTGTATAGCATACGTATGAACAAGATAAAGTGTAGCTGTAAGTGTGAAAGGTTTCAGCGGAAGTGTAAACAACTTACAAATACTAATTTGAAACTGTCAGTTAAGTGTCATAAATTCACGCTTAAAAAAAGTCATGTAGAATAATAATTGACTGGGCGGGCAATCCGAGATATTAACCAAACAGTAGCGCTACAAAGTGCTCCATACAAGAGTTTAGAGTATTTGGGAAGCTTTTAGGAACAGGCATACAAATAAAAAGGAAATTAGATCCTAATGTTATTTTTTAATAATTATTCGGCAAAATTTTGTCATGAGAAGGTACTTGCAAGACACGCCGACAGAAATACATTTGACTTTTTACAAAATTTTTCGAAAAATGTGCAAACAGCTCTCACATAAGAGCAGTCACTTCACAAGTGCATTTTTCATAAATGAAATACAACTCTTAAATAAATCTATAAAACATCTAAATCATTTTAAATCTTCTTCCAGTGCAAAAAAAACTCAAACACTCCGTTGATTCCAGACAAAATCATCAAATTTGTTAATTTGGTTAACAGAAAACAGGATAAAATTCCAGTTTTTTCAACCAGGTTTTTTCCTAGTAAGAATGCTTTCCATAACAGAACTTTCGTAAATTTAGCTTACAAATATCTCCAACAATTTTTTTGAATCAATGTTTTTGTGAAAATATCACTTTTTCATTCAAAAACTTTTAAAATACTTAGGTGTGTTTTCAATCGCAAGAAAAACACCAGTTTTTGAAACTCAATTTATCGCTTATTAGCTATCAATATTTTATCAAAAAATTCTTAAAACACTAGAAGAAGACCTAAAAGTTGATTCTACTTACTTTTTAAGAGATTTCTGAAGTAAAAAGCCGTATTAAAATGAGTTTTAAATTCATCGAAAATTCACACCCCTTTGTTTACCTTTTTTCCTAACTACAAATCGTCAAACATTTACCTGGCATCGCGGATAGCGCAATTCAGTGCAACACTGAACCTCGAAAATATCCAAACTTGATAACTTACACCGCCAACTCGAATTTCATAGTTTAAATCACTTGACCGGTCACTTAGGGGCCGTCCACATACCACGTGGACAACTTAGGGGGGGGAGGGGGGTATGGAAATGTCCACGCTTGTCCACGGAGAGGGGGGTAGGGGTTTTGGTCATGTCCACGTGGACATACTTACTTTCAAAATATTTTCTAAAGGTGAATAAATATTATGATGTTTAAATCAATATCTTAAAATTGCAAAGCTTTCCAGTTTAAGTTTGAACAATAAGTAGCTACAAGTGATAAATATGATAAATTAGAAATTTAAAATTTTTAAAATTATTTTATATCAGGGAATTATGATTTTGTTTTTTCAAAATCAGCCATGTCAATAACAAAAGACAAAAAGTGGTGTTTTTTAACTGTCAAATTAAAGGTATTTAAAAAAAAGTGTCTCAAATCTGTCCACGTGGACATCCGGGGAGGGGGGGTAGGGGTTTGCCAAATGTCCACGCTTGTCCACGGAGGGGGAGGGGGGTGTCAAAAATCTCATTTTTCTGTCCACGTGGTATCTGAACGGCCCCTTAAGTGAATTCACTTGACCCATCACTTAAAATTCAAATGAAATTACGTATGGCGAGAATTTACTACAGATGTCACTTATTTTTTAAGTGAAAACAGACAAATGTGCAACTCGAGACCTCATACACCCAACCTTCGGGTAGTGGCCATATCATCTCTTGTCTTCCAACTCTTATTCTCAACCTCCCCGTGATGCTAGCTGTGGTGCTAGCAACCTTTGCGGAGCTCGGGTACCCAACCCCGGTGGTCTCATGCAGACTGAGAGGGGACTCCGTACGCGTCAGGGGCGGCGTGCAGAGTGCAACAACGTCCTGGTGGTGTTGCGAGCCCGTGACTGACAAAAAAACAACGAATTGAAGAGCCTCTAACTCGACATCGTAGCGCTGCAGTATAGGTATGCTGAAAGAGATCCATGCGTGCGTTCCGAGATGTTCATACCATCTAACAGAGCTGCGACAACACACACGATTTATAGTGATGGGAAAGAGTCAAAAGCGCGTGATCGGGTGGTGGCCGATCGACTCACGAATGTGCCGGTTGAGAATCAAGGGCCGCTTCTTCAAAATCAGCATCATCAACGTGCAAAGCCCTCAGCTCGGAAGTACCGGTGACGAAAAAGACGAATTCTACGCGCAGCTGGAGCGTGAATACGACCGCTGCCCAAAACAGGTCGGCCATGAGGAGGAATTCAAACCGACAATTGCGCAGCAATTCAAACCGTTCAGAGCGCACCAGCTGACCAACGAAAACGGCCTAAGACTCATCCATCTCGCCGCCTTCAAACTAATAGCTGTACGTAGTACCTTTTTTTCAGCACCGCCTCATACTCAATAACGCTTGGAGATCACCGTACTGTAGTGTCCGAGAAAAGGATCTGATCTGGAACTAAACCGTTAGCCCTTGCTGATAATCCAAATGTCGTTTACCACACGCCGCGTTGTCTGGTACTGCTGATTGTTCAATAACGAATGTCAGTTTTCAAGGCATGCTTGTCTATACATAAATTCAACACGAATAGTAAGAAGGGCAATATGAGAGCACCTGCAACGGTTCAGGTGTAAATATTGGTTTTAAGTATACCAGTTTTAGCACAATTTAAAATTTTAGAATCGGCTAAAACACCCACTCCCCACCGGTGTAGGAGCAAATTTAAAACGGAAACACTTCCATTGCAGACACTCAATAATTGAGAAGAAAAAACCCATTTTATTGGAAAAATTGCATAAGTTTTGAGTTTCACGGTTGATTGTCTTAAAATTAATTCTACGAATATTCTTTTCGACAGAATAATTATTTCAACTATTCTATCAGGATTTCACTAATTTAAAATGACTACACAACGAGGAAAAATGGTCAATTGAAACAATTCTTCAATTAATTCAATCAAATTGCTTTGAATCAATGGAATAAAGTTTTGTTAAAATGAAATGAAAAAGCAATTTTTTTTTCAAGTTATTGCTGACATTGATAAAGGAAACGAGAAATGTTTATCCCAAAGTCAAAGGAAATTTCCCTTTGATTTGTCGACATTTTTGTTTGACAAAAACTTGCTTCACTATTTGTAAATTTATGTATGGATACAGAAAAATAAATAAATAAAAATATTGACGAAAACTCCGAGCAATCCATATGAAACTAAAAATCTCTCAATATCTCAAATAAAACAAAAATTATAGAACAAACAATAAACATTTATTTTACCTCATCGAAAAAGTATTAAAATTTTCTTTTCGTTTATTTTTTTCAAATTTTAGAACGCTGACTGGATTCACTAATTCGTTGAGCCCAAATGAAAAGCTTTTTATTTAATGATATTAAATCGAGAATAATAGGTGGTATGAATAAAAAAATAGCAATTGCTTCGATAGCTTTTACTCTGCTCGAACTTTTGAATGGCAACATTTGAAAGCATTTGCTCAGCTAGATATGAAAAAGCTGAGTAAAACATTTACTTTCAACCTGCTCCGAATTAAAAATATGCATGCCATTCGAAGAAATTGACTAACAAAACTGCTCGAAAATAGCAAAAGCAATTACTAGAGCTTTATTCATATCAGCCAATGTGCCATCTATTATTTCTACTTGATATGGTTTTTATTAACATCTATTCTCAATTTATGTTACGTATAGGGTGGTTGAAGCGAAAAAAAATTCAAATAATATCTCAAAAAAAAATTATTATCACACCCAATGTTACCCAAACATGTGTGAAAGAAATCATTGTTGGCCAAAATTTTCTCACCGTGAACTAAATCGGTCTGTCGTATATTTTGAAATCCTGTTCCAAATTTGCATGAATTTGGAACAAAGGCGTATAACTGTTGGGAATTTTGAAATCGATAACTATGCTAAAACAGCAATTTACAACACCGGTGCCAGCCGAAATGTTTTAGCGTGGTCGAAAACCGTGTTTTGCATCTACCGTTGGGACAGCCCTGATAGAAAATGCCATATAAACCTGAACTACGATACTACACGTACCAAACGCAATCACAAATCGAGATTTCAATTAATTGAACGATCTTATTGTAGTGACCGGATGTCCTTTTCTGGGGGTACATTTCTATTTCCGAAGTACCAATTATTTCAAACGCGTCCGTCCGTATCGAATATATTTTCTTAACTGATTTTTCACTCGACCAAAGCGCTTGGAAGAGTCACGCACATCGGTCTAACGATACCCAAACACACACACACTAACAATCATTCCCATCCTACATTGGTTGAACTGCCATTTGTATATGGCACTCACGAGTTCATCTGCACACTACCATGTAACTATACAGTCATCCGTTTTCGCTTACTCTTTCAACATAATTCAATAATCTAAACATATTAATTATTCAGTTCTTTTAACCATTCATGTTTGCTACTATCTAAACTTATCATTTAATCAATTATAATAACCACTCCTATTCCCTACATCCGCCTCCTTGCCTACTCTTAAAATTCGATATTACTGTAGAAAGAAAAACTGACCTTAGCAACAACTATATGAATTCTTTTATCAATATCATTTCTGTCCCTGTATCTAACATAGAGGCTAAGTTTTCTAAATAATGTTTCTTTTAGTATTTCGTATTCTAATTAAGGATCTAACAGTAGTTTCAAAGAGGTGTGAGCATAATATATTTTAATATTTAAGAGCTATACATACATTACAGTTCTGAAATAAAATTTACATTTCTTAGATTGTTATAATAAATTTCAAAATTGTATAAATCTCATTTCGTTTTTTTTAAGAAACTTGCACTTTTTTTTCAAATAATAGTTTATAATCATCATTATCTGTCGGAGTGAATTACTTAATAAATTCATATTATTAATATTTGTTTGAATGTGTGGTTTGAAATTAAAACGTCTATAATAGAGTTTATTCAAATAGTGAATTCAGGTTTTATTTGATAACTTATCACTCTATTCTATTTTCCTTTGAATACCACAATGTTTATTTCAAATATGTTGAAAATACAATCTTTTCTAAAATGTGTTCAATATAACCTTCAACTACGTTTCCAGAATGTTTCTAAAATGAATAACTAGATTTTAAATATATTCCCAATTTATGTACTTGTGCTTCAGAGTGTAGCAGCGTAACGTTTGGTAACGCATAAGTGTCATCAACAAGTTTAACAAGTTCAACAAAGACCTTCCATTGGGATTGGGCCTTCTAAAAAGAATAAAGCTTGCTCTTTACTCTTACACAGATTTCCATAAGAATGACAGCTAATCGGAGTGAAATTGGAGTGAAGGCTACTTCTCTCTCTGTTTAACACACGAGAAATCGTATACCGGGACTGCGAGCGCGCCCATCGCCCATGGGAGCCATGGATTCTACCGGTTCTACGCCTCAGCGATTCAAAAGCAAAATGCACTAGAAAAGCTAAACCTGGTCCCAAACGCGATTATCGTTGACAATTGATGAACCTCTCAACCTAGGATTCGTCCGTAGGAGTCTTCTGTGGTTACTCTTCAATCCTGTGTAGAACGATAAATTCAGGTATTTAAAAAATCTAGGTTTTGCCAACGTTTTGGTTAGTAAAGTGATGGTATCCCATTATATATTTCTGATTTGATACAGTACGCCTTACGCCTTACAGATACTCATACATATTTTCAAAAAAAGGAAAGCGATTTTCTCTTACTCCTCCATTTAACATCCACATTTCAGACCTTAATTTATTTCTATTCTAGACCGCAAAACATTTTGGCCGCTACTAACATTATTAATTTAAAGTTATCCAATTTTATTTATGTTACAGATCTCATTTCAAATTTTTAAACTCACAACTATTGCCGGTTCAACTTTTACGTTGGGATATTGCTTTAATTCGAAGTTATGGTTATTAAATACGCTTGCATTTTTAGATCCATGAAAGTGACTGACACGTAAGTTATTCCAGATCCTACAATAAGACTGTTGAGTTTCGTACACGATTTATTTACATTCGCCCTACACATTTCTTATTCTCATTCAGGTTTTAACTCAAAATTCTTGTCGAAGATTTTTCATGTTCTTTAGTTAATAAATCAATTAAGAAACATTTCTCATTTTGAACGCTCATTTAAATAGCGTATAAAAATTTAAAGCAGAATCAAGATTGAATATTTCATGCTAATGCTTCTAATTCAAATTAAAACAAGAGTTTCAATCATGCTCAATGATGTCCTCAAGTTAATCAATCCTTCATGTTCAGGAAATTTGTTCATTTTTAACGCATATTGAGATAGTATTTATTTATTTTTGAAGCAGAATTAAAATTGGATATTTCAATCGGATGCGATACGAAGTTGAAACTTAGATCCTCCAATTTCATTTGATTATAAACTCCTTAAAATATTCACACTTTTTTTGTTGTTGCTATATTGTCAATAAAAATGTATAAGTCCAGCGCTGAGTACAAAGTACAAACCCGATTCAACGGGCATCCAAAATTCAAATTCAATTTTCAGAATATAAGTATATTGGGGTAATCTAGATTAAGAGCAGGTTGACTAGTTGGATAGTAACATATGAACTCGAAAATATTTCTGGTCTGGTGTTTAAGATTCATCATGAAAATAAGGTTCTTGTTGTAGTCACAGTTGATAACTATGTTCTGCATTATTTTGTTTTTAAAGATTTCTTTGAGCTGAAAATATTTGTGTACAAAGTGCACTCTGGTAATGATTGCTTTTTAAAGCTAGTTGCTATACTCGAACATTATTTCTTCATTGATAAAAACTTATGGGTGCAATTAATCGCATTACCACGAGATAAAGGCCCTTATATTCTGCGCCGCGCATGATCGACTTTTTTTTTCTAAATCTCAATATAAATTAAACAAGACTAAGGAGAATCTTCTACCTATATCTGTGCTTCCTAGTGATGCACTTACTAAAATATGAATTCCAAATTGTATTTTTCAGTATTCAACAAGATGATGCTTATTCTTATAGATTCGTCAATCATAAGAGAGTTGATAGCTTTATTCACTCTGACCTTTTTGTCTACAAAGCTCCATGCATTTTTTCCCTCTGCATAAAAATTCATAAGGATGTGATCGTTGGTTTTTTTAAACTTTCCTTATTCATTATTTTAAGATTTATTCAAAAATTCGTATGCAGTAGTTCATTAATTTTTCAATAAAAGGATTAAAATCCAATTAAAAAAATTTTGCTCGTAAATTTATCATTTATAAAACGAAACCCTATTCAACAAGTTGTTCCTTTAACCACATCAGCCCTTTTTTTAGGACCCTTTCAAAAAAGTATGTGAATTATTTCATCCTGAACCTTATATAAAACATTTTGCTGTGACTCTACTCTGTCGGAGTTTACTTCTGTTTGTTTTTTTTTTAATACGAAAAAAACTTCAATAACATGTTTTATCTCAAATATTTTTCAGGCGCCTTGTCTGACTTTTTCCGGCAGACATTTATGCTTGATTTTTTTTTTGTCTTAACCTCAAATATCATTCATTTTATTCACTTAACAGTCACTTTCTCTGACCTCCCGTGAGAGCTTTTCCTATTATAAATTTCAAATATGCTTGTTATAGCCATGTCTTTTAACCGTTTTCGTTTCAATGTCATTCAGTACATTTAAATATATTTCTCACCTTGAAATTTTTGTTTCTGTTTGGCCATTTTTCTTTTAAATAGGAAGACTCTTTTTTCTAAAATTCATTCCAATGAAAAATTAATTCATTTTTTCATCTTTTTTGTGCATTTTCATTAGTTATCTCAAAACTTTTATCAGCAGTGCTTTATTTTCTATCTATTTTTCGCTCCGTTAAAAAAAATCCTTGAAAGTTATTTTCATTTTTTCACTTCACTATTTTCTCTGAACATTCGTCGTTCGGTTTTTTTACGTTTCGCTTCAATTTAAAAAAACATTTAAAATATTATTATCTTTTTTTTACATTCAACCATTTTTTCTCTCACCTTTTAACGACAGAGCTTTTTTAATGTTTCACTTCAAAATAAAAATTTATTTAAAATATTTCTTTTTTTTGCATTTTTTTTCTTCCTGTCGTCGACAGTGCTTTTTTCGTTTTGATAAAAACCTTTCGCCGGCAGAACATTTTTATTTCATGATGAATAAAACAATACATTTTAAATTATTTTCTGTTTTTTTTAAATATATTTCTGTACCTTTAAAAATCCATTCAGAATATCTTAACTTTTTTTTGCATTCAGCAATTTTTTCTCTGGCCTTTCGTCGGCAGAGCTTTTTCTATATTTCGCTACAACAAAATATTTCCATCATTTTTTCTTGCATTTTTCTCTTACCTTTCGTCGGAAGAGCATTCTTATTTTAATAAAAAAATCTATTAAAAATAACTTTCATCTCTTTTTTTTTTACATTTAACCATTTTTCTGTGGCCTTTCATCGGCAGAGCTACTTTAAGTATTCCGTATTGATAAAAAACATCCTTTCGAAAATATCTTTATCTTTTTTTGCATTCAGCCATTTTTTCTGACCTTTCGTTGGCTGAGTTTTTTTTCTATGTTTTCTTCAATATTTTCATAATTTTTTTGCATTTTTAAATAAAAAATCCATTCAAAATTATTCTCATCTTTTCTGAATTTAACCATTTTTTTGCATACCTTTCGTCGGCAGAGCTACTTTTAATTTCTCGTATTGATAAAAAAAAAACCATTTGAAAACATCTTGATAATTAGTTTTTTGCATTCAGTTATTTTTCTCTGATCTTTGGTCTACAGAGTTTTTTCTATGTTGTGTTGCAGTATAATAAATCTATTTAAAATTATTTTTCATCTCTTTTGTATATTTCTCTGAGCTTCCGTCGGCAGAGCATTTTTATTTTTCGTTTAATAAAAAATCCACACAAAATTATTTTTATCTTTTTCTTAATTTAGTCATTTTTCTTTAACCTGCCGTCGGCAGAGCTTTTTATGTTTTGCTTCAGTATTAAAAATCCATTTTAAATTATTTTTTTCATCTTTTTTGCATTTTTCTCAGACCTTTCGTCGGCAGAGCATTTTTGATTTCCGTTCAAAATAATTTTCATCTTTTTGTACATTCATCCATTTTTTTTCTGACCTTTCGTCGGCAAAGACTTTTTTTATGTTTTGCTTAGATATTTTCTTGCATTTTTCTTTGACCTTTCTTCAGCAGAGCATTTTTTTTCTTATTTGTATTTTTCTCTGACCTTTCGTCGGTAGAGCATTTTTATTTTCCGTTTAATAAAAAATCCATTCGAAATTATTTTTACCTTTTTCTTCGTTTAACCATTTTTCTCTGACCTCGGCAGAGCTTTTTTTTTTTTTTTATTTTTCGTTCTCATAAAAAAAATCCATTCAAAAATATCAATATATTTTTTCCTTTAGCCATTTTTTCTCTGACTTTTTATTGGCAGAGCTTTTTCTATGTTTCGTTTCAATAAAAATTATTCATTTAAAAATATTTTCATCTTTTTTTTTTCTCTGACCTTTCATCAGCAGAGCATTCTTTTTTTTTCGTTTAATAAAAAAATCTCTTCAAAATTATTTTCATCTTTTTCTAAATTAAAACATTTTCTTTGACATTTCGTCGACAGAGTAACATCTCGTATAAATAAAATAAAATCCATTTAAAAATATCTTTACTTTTTTGCATTCAGCCATTTTTCTCTGTCCTTCCGTCGGCAGAGCTACTTTTAATTTTTCGTTTTCATAAAAAAATCCTTTCAAAAATATCAATATCTTTTTTTTCATTCAGCCATTTTTCTCTGAACTGTCATTGGCGGAGCTTTTTCTATGTTTCGTTTCAATAGAAATCATTCATTTAAAAATATTTTCATCTTTTTCTTGCTTTTTTTCTCTGGCCTTTCATCGGCAGAGCATTTTTATTTTTCGTTTGATAAAAAATCCATTCAAAATTATTTTCATCTTTTTCTAAATTAAACCATTTTTCTCTGACCTTTCGTCGGCAGAGCTACTTTTAAAATTTTCGTTTAATTAAAAAATCCATTTAAAAATATCAACATCATTTTTCATTCATTCATTTTTCTCTGACCTTTCATTGGCAGAGCTTTTTCTATGTTTCGTTTCAATAAAAATCATTCATTTAAAATATTTTCATCTTTTTCTTGCATTTTTTTCTGACCTTTTGTCGGCAGAGCACTTTTAGTTTCCCTTTAATAAAAAATCCATTCATCTTTTTTTCTTTTAAACAAACCATTTTTCTCTGATCTTTCGCCGGCAGAGCTTTTTCTATCTTTCGTTTTTATAAAAAGAAATCCATTCGAAATATATTTGTATTTAGCCATAATTCCCTGACCTTTTGTCAGCAGAGCTTTTTCAAGGTTTCGCTTCAATAAAAATTTATTCAAAGAAAGTTCGTCTGCATATAAACCATTTTCTCTCGCCTTTCGTCGGCAGAGCTTTATACTTTTCATCTTTTTCTATATTCACCCATCTTCTCTGTACTTTCGTAGGCAGATCTACTGTAAATTTTTCGATTTTATTAGAAAAAATCCGTTCAAATAAAATCTTTTTAATCATTTTTGCATGTCACCGTTTTTCTGATCATTCATCGTTAATTGTTTTTTTTAATCAACAAAAAAAATCCATCCAATAAAGTTTTTTTTCGACTGTTACATCTTTTATTATTTCGAGGCAAATCATAATTCGGAAGTTTTTATTTTGTAACGAATTTTCAATCACCACAAAGATTAATTCTCACCTTTTCCATATAAGTTGCAAATATCTTATGGAAGAATGTTCATGTTCCATGCCCAGTTCAATTCACTTTACTTTCTCTAAAATTTCTTCAATCACAAACTTTCAGTTCCTCTCACTAGTTATTTGGGAGCGTATGCTACGCCATTGTAGTGACCGGATGTCCTTTTCTGGGGGTACATTTCTATTTCCGAAGTACCAATTATTTCAAACGCGTCCGTCCGTATCGAATATATTTTCTTAACTGATTTTTCACTCGACCAAAGCGCTTGGAAGAGTCACGCACATCGGTCTAACGATACCCAAACACACACACACTAACAATCATTCCCATCCTACATTGGTTGAACTGCCATTTGTATATGGCACTCACGAGTTCATCTGCACACTACCATGTAACTATACAGTCATCCGTTTTCGCTTACTCTTTCAACATAATTCAATAATCTAAACATATTAATTATTCAGTTCTTTTAACCATTCATGTTTGCTACTATCTAAACTTATCATTTAATCAATTATAATAACCACTCCTATTCCCTACACTTATGTCAAATTATCAATTTTATTTAGTACAAAATAAGTTATCAAGAATTTAAAAAACTGTTTTAAAACGCGTTGAGAAAATGTTCGATAAACAGATTGTATGTGCAAACATCTCATCGTTTTGTTGTCTATAAACAAACGGAGCAACAAAAATTACATAAGCACGAAAGAGATAACAAGCAAACGAACGATACTGTTTTGATTTCCACGCACTATAGGCACTTGAATTGAAGACCACAAAACTGCAAGGTACGATAAGAGGTACGTTCGATCCAACCCCCTGGCAACTTGACGTTTCCCATACAAATCGCGTGTGCCAGTTTTTTCTGGTTCTCTGGTTCTGTCAAATCGAAAATCAAGTGACTTAACATGTCGGAAGGACGCATATTGAAATATATTCTCTTTCAATTGATTCAACAAATGAAAAAATTATTCGAATTTAAAAATTTTTAGCTCAGTTATGTAAAAACGATCTGTTTTCAAAAGTAAAGTCGATGCAAACGACTCACAGATGTAAATCTTTGTGTCATTTATTAGGTCTAAAACTTCTGGACTGTTCAAAATAACCCACTGATAATCGGCAGTTTTTCGGAACAAGTATCCCTTCCACCGAAACTATTGTGGACAATCGTACACAATAAATGTAAAACAAAACATTATCACAACAATCATCAAGTGATTTTCATAAACTGTGATACATATAAAAATTTTAGAATGGTAAAACTTTCACATTATAGCAGAACATTTCTTGTTTTATGGAAAAACTGTTTCTATACAATAAATGAATAGGTAGATTATTGAATGTGTATAATAATTTCGGTTGAATCTTTTCTTCATTCATTCGAAAGTTATGAATTTGCCTGATTCGCACCACATTTGATGATGGGCCCTTTCCATACGCATGGCTCAAAAAGTACGTAAACAAGCGGTACACATGCGACATCTGCGATTTTGAATCAGGCACACGAAACTCGCCAGAACTGTCAAGTTGCCAGGGGGTTGGTTCGATCCTGGTCTTTAAGGGTTGCAATCTGCTAACTTCAAACCCGCTCTGTTTCAGGTATGAATAAAATCATTACGGCCCCCTTCTTAAAACAAGCATCCAGTGTCCTGTGTAAAAACATCCTACAGCATCATCATCATCATCAAATTTCTAGTATCTTTAAGCTATCTACCAAATCTTATTGCTACTTCAACATGAAACCGAAAGTTTACGTTACCCGGAATGATTACGCCCGAATCGGTTATGATTTGCTCAAAGAAGAGTAAGGATCTTAGTGTTGAACTTAATTTGTTCAGATAATTAATATTTTTCTTATGCCTCTTGAAAGATGTGACCTAACGGTTTGGGATGAATCTTCGCCTGTTCCGAGGGATGAATTTCTGAAAAATGTAGCTGGTAAAGATGCAATCTTTTGCTCCCTGAATGATCGCATCGACAAGGAGTTGTTGGATCAGGCTGGTCCCAGTCTGAAGGTTGTAGCGACGATTTCGGTTGGGTAAGATTGAAACATTTCTATTCGAGCATATCTTTAACGTATATGTTCTGCACTAAGATTTGATCATATCGATGTCAAACAATGCCGGGAACGTGGCATTCGAATCGGCTACACTCCGGAGGTGCTAACAGATGCCACTGCTGAGCTAACAATGGCCCTACTGCTGGCCACCACGCGGAGGCTGTTTGAAGCTAACCATGCTGCCAGAACCGGTGATTGGAAGGATTGGTCTCCAATGTGGATGTGCGGAACTGGATTGAAGGGCACCACCATAGGAATCGTTGGTTTCGGGCGCATTGGGCAAGAAGTTGCCAAACGGTTGTTTCCCTTCAAACCGGCACGAATCCAGTTCACCAGCCGAACGGACAAATGTTTCACTGCTGAAGAATTGGCAGTCAGTCAGGTACCTTTTGATGAGCTTGTCGAAACTAGCGATATCGTAATAATCGCCTGCTCTTACAACATTCAAACTGCCAATCTCTTTAATGATTCGGTATTCTCGCGGATGAAACCATCGGCAATACTGATTAATACTAGCCGCGGGGGCATTGTGGAACAGAAAGATCTTATACATGCACTGAAGGCAGGTAAAATTAGAGCAGCTGGTCTAGACGTAACCACCCCGGAACCCCTGCCACTAGATAATCCTCTGTTTCAGATGAGTAACGTGGTAGTTCTTCCACACATTGGAAGCGCCGATTTAGAAACACGCATAGAAATGTCTCGTATTACGGCGTGCAACATCCTAGCGGGTTTGAAGGGGGTTAAAATGATTTCGGAAATTTAGAAAGATGATAGGAAACTCGGTGTTGAATCTTATTTCGCCCGTTAAATTATATTGTTGAGTTGAAAGAACTGACTGTTGGAATATTCTGCACATACAATCTCATATCCGATATACTTGATCTGTACAACACATACCTCGTGCCTTAACTCCCTACGCGCATCGGTGGCGACACGAGGATTACGCCGTCGCCACGGACGAAAAGCATCGGAATGGTGCGTTTGGTTGTTTTGTACACCTCCTCATAGGTTTCCTCATCGATTTCAACTGTTGTGACCGTTTCTTCCGCGTCGCCCAGGACCATGTTGAGATGCTGATCGAAAGCCTTGAATAGGGGTGAGTATAAAATTTAAAATCTTACAGGTACCTAGTAATTTTGTTTTAAAATTTTGAATTTGAGCCTTATTGCAATGTCGGACGATACCTAATTAAAATTTTATGAATGTGAACGATTTCACGCAGTTAAATATCGGTATGTTTAGCTATAACTTGAATTTTGATTTCCCTAACCTGAACTAATAGTTACTTGTAACCGATAGACTACATTAAAGTTATTAAATTACAAATTAAATTAAAAATAAAATGATGATTGCAATTGCTACACGACGGTAACAAACAAAAAAAGAGTTGGATTGATTTGATTGCATGAATCATGCAATCCACAAAAGCCATGCATTTACCCTCTTGCTTATTTGATTATGATTTCAAACAATGATTTTCGATACATTCGATTGGAAATGTACAAATATCTCAGATAGCCAACTTACATGCAGCCTGCCTCGTAGCTCTCTTTCGTTACGCATTTTGACGTAGATTTTCTCATCCAGGCTCAGTCGGATCAAATCTAGCGGTTCCTTTACTGGAATTATCGGTAGCTGAAAAATGATGCCGGGTGCCAGTAATTAGTTTCCATTCGCGTTGCCCGTGAAACTACGTAATTTGAATTTTTATTGCATTCATACTTACTTGCTCATCTTCGGCCATTCCTACCAAATATTTTACAATCAGATTTCGCGAAATATGAGCTTTAATGCCGGTTTATTTTATTTTATTTGAGAACTGACCAAGTATAAACGTTTCGGCCGCTTTCAATCTTTTTTTTTTTTTTTTTTTTTTTTTTTTTTTTTTTTTTTTTCTGGGAATTTAACATTTCGATGTCATTCTTCCCTATTTGCACTCTTAAATTTCGGACAGGAGTTTTGTGGTTTCTAGGAAGTTTAATACTTTTTCCTCTTCGTCTGGGCAATTTGAGAGTATTTGCCGTAAGCTGCTGGCTAGTCGGCAAGTCGCTCTGTGTACATCATACATTGAGCAGTCGACCAATATATGTTTCACTGAAGCTACGCAGCTGCATGAGGGGCAAATTGGGGGTTCTACTCTATCCAATAGGTATCCCTGGGTGAGCCTGGTATGGCCGATTCGTAGTCGCGTTAGGGCAATTCTTTCTCTGGGGTTTTTTCGGTCGATCCATTTGCGGGGGCAGTTTTTCACTTCCCTGAGTTTAGCTGTTTGATTTGCTGACCAGTCTCTCTCCCAGGCGAGAGAGATTTTGTTAGAGGTGTCACGGTAAGCGTCCTGTTGCGGGATGGGTATAGATGGAGGGGTTAGGTTGGCACCTATAGAAGCCAGGCGGTCGGCAGATTCGTTCCCGGGTATGCCGGCGTGACCGGGAATCCAAACCAAGGTAGCACCTCTCTTTAAGGCCTCGTGTGTTATGGAAGATATCCAGGGGTGTTTTATGCTGCCCTTGGCGACTGCTTTTAGCACACTTGCTGAGTCGGAAAAGATGGTTGTAGAGGTTGGTTGATTTGGAATATTTTGAAGGGCATTCAATATAGCGTATGCTTCGGCACTGAAGACGGAGCACTGAGATGGTAGGGCAAGGCTACGCTTGTTGAGAGGATCCTCGATGCCACAGCCAACTTGGCCGTCAATGGTTTTGGAGCCGTCAGTGAATATGTGAGTCGTTGTCCTGTATTTTCTGTCGACTAGTTCGTGGAAAAAAGGAAGTACAGTGCAGGAGGGTTGACCGGCTTTGATTTTGAGGGATAGGGAGAAGTCAATGGGTGGTGTTTTTTCAGTCCAGTATCGAAAAGGAGGTTTTCTTCTGGGACAAACAGATGGAAGGGGGCAGTTAATGAGATTTTGGAGTATGGTGTTGGTGCGAGTAACTAGGGGAGCGTCGCTGTTGCCTCCAATGGCGAGCCAACGGACTGATTTAGAGGTAAGGTGCTTGGCAACCAGATAGTTGAAAGGAAGTTGGCCGCATTCGGCCATGATCGATACGATAGGGCTTGTTACAAACGCGGAACCAACTGTTCGGATGCATCTGTTGTATAACGGTTCAAGTTTGTGGTAGAGCCGAGGGCCGGATCTACTGATGAGGCCCAGACCATGTAGTGCTGATGGGAGTAACCATCCATGGACAAATTTGATAAGGGAGTCTCGATTTGCATGACTTGGGGTATTACTTAGGATACGGAGTAGGTTAAGTTTGTTCTTACTGTTCTTTCTAATTTGGTTGAGATGAGTTGAGAATGTTAGTCGGTCGTCAATCCAAACACCCAATAAACGGAAGGAATGGACGAAGGGGATGGACTGGTTGAATAGATTCAGGGGAGGGAGTTTTTTGAGTTTTTTCCTATTAGGACCAAGGTGAAGGAGTTTAGATTTATCAGGGGAGAATCGGAAACCTATTTTCGGTGCCCAAATGGCAATTTTGTCTAAGGCTGTTTGTAGCCTGTTTCGTGTTAGGCGGGCAAATGCAGATATCGAGATGAGCAGGATATCATCCGCGTAGACAAGGATCTTGATGTTTTCGGGAATGGTTTTGAAAATAGAGTTCATAGCAATCAGAAAGAGGGTAGGGGAGATAACTGATCCTTGCGGGACCCCTGTAGGCATTTGTCTTGGGCTGGAGAGAGAGTTGTTGACTAGAACCTGGATAGTGCGGTTGGTTAGAAAGCTTTGGATATATTGATATAATCTACCAGAGATTCCCCAGTCTCGCAAGGAGGTGAGTATTGTGTTATGTTCGACGCAATCAAAAGCTTTGGATAGGTCCAACGATAGGAGTTCAATGTGTTGACTTCGACTTAAGGCATCATCCAGAATGCACTCAAGGAGGCTTAGATAGTCATCGATTGATCGGCCGGGACGGAAAGCGTATTGACGGTCGTCTAATAGTAGTTTTTGATCTATAATGGTGTTGAGGCGGTGATTGACTAGTCTTTCCATTATTTTTCCAGAGCAGTCAATCAAAGTGATAGGGCGATAACTGTCGATGTTGCTTGGATCTTTTTGAGGCTTGGGGATAGGGACAACAAGGCCGCGTTTCCAGTTATCTGGTATCGAACCATAATTCCAGATTTGGTTGATTATATTTAAAAATGTTATTTTGGCGGATAGGGGCAGGTTTTTGAGAAAAGGGTACCCGATGTCGTCGGGCCCAGAAGATAGACCCTTGACTTTATGTAGGGCCGTGTTGAGTTCATCTAGGGTGAAGTCGGAGTTATATGAACAGCTGAGAGAAAGATGTAGAGAAGATGGGTGGGTTTTTTCGGGAGGTGTTGGATTTTGATTGACAGTGTTGGTTGAGGAGAAATGTTTGCAAAAGGCTTCGGCCAGAAGGAGTGGGTCGTTGGTGTAGTTTTGGTTAAGGAGTAAATGGAACTGATTTTTGCGGGGTTCTCCGTTAAGGATTTTAATTTTGCTCCAAAGGACTTTGGAGGGAGTGTTGGGGTGAATTTCTTCAGTAAACTTAAGCCAACAATTGTTTTTTGCGGTCCGAACTGCGGACCTGGCTTCCGCCCTGGCATTTTTGAAAGATGTTAAAGCAGTCAGTTTATTGGGATGGTCATTAGGAATACGTCTTAAGAGTCGAAGGGCCTTCCTTCGTTTTTTCAGGGCTTCCCGGACTTCAGGCCCCCACCATGGGACCGAGGTTTTACCTGGTGTTCCGCTTGACCGGAGAATAGATTTGGAACCCGCTTCCAATAGGATGTTGTTGAATTGTTCGAGGGAAATAGGATCGTTAATGGAGATGAAACTTTCAATATGGGTTTGGTAGTCATCCCAGTTGGCTTCGTCGTAACGCCAGCGAGGCCTTGTGGCAACTACAGGGGAGGGGTGTTGCAAGTTAATTAGGAGGGGAAAGTGGTCACTCCCACCGTTGTCTTCTAGAGCTTTCCAGCCGAATTTAGGCCCGAGAGACCAGGATACTATGCTTAAGTCAATAGCTGACGTGTTGCCCGTGCGGGGACATAAACGTGTAGGGGAGCCATTATTGAGGATGGTTAGGCATTTAGTTTGGGCAAAGTCCTCGATGAACTCACCCTTTCGGTCGACGTTTTTACTCCCCCACTCAGTGGAGTGGGCGTTAAAGTCACCAAGTAGGATGAAAGGGGTTGGTATTTGTGGGATCAGATCTTCAAAGCCCTTGGTGTAGTCTTCGTATGATAGTGACGGCGAAGCATAGAGGGAGACTACGGAGATTTTAATGGGGGCTTCGAGACGAACACAGATAGTGTTGAGGGGGGAATTTATGTTGACAAGAGAATATGGGAATCCATTTTTTATCCCGAGGCCGACGCCCCTGCTGTGGGGGTTCGAGGGGTTTTTATGTGACAAAAAGTGGTAGCCGTTAATTATGTTAGTTTGTATTGTTGAATGTGGGGCGAGGGTTTCTTGGACAGCGAGAATTATTGGGGAGTATTTGGAGACAAGTAATTGGATTTCAGGTAATCGGGTTCTGAGACCAAAGATGTTCCACTGTAGAGCGAAGTTGGTTGTAGTTTTTTGTGTTGGGCTATTGCGATTATTGTGGGTCATAATGAGAAATAGAATTAAAGTGGTAGGCAGAAGTATTTAAAATAGTGGAAGAAATCTGGAGCTATAGTAGGAAGTTAGATCTATGGTTGGTTCGACTTACCGGCCTTTAGGAAGAAAGATGGATTTACCGTTGGGGTCGGATGGGTGTTTTGTCGGTTATGGTCAACAGTCGGGTCCTTAGCTGGTAGATTGGCATTGTTCGGTCTCCGTTGACGTTTCTTTTTGGGGCGATTCAGAATTTTACTTTCATCTTGTGGATTGGTTTCTGTCCCGGGGGGAGAATCGTCTGAAGAGGTTTTCCAGAAGCGCTTGGTGATTGAGGCCTTACTAATGGTAGAGTTGTTGCTTTCCATGCTGGTGTCACTTTCGGAACTGCATTGAGATTCGTTGGTTCGTTCTTTCTCTTTAACGAGTTGGGAAAAAGTAGCAATTTGAGCAGTGAGGAATGCCACTTGTCTTCGTAGTTCAGCAATTTCCCGATCCTTGGCGTCGACGGAAGAGCTGGAACTGGCTTGACTAAGTCGCTGTTGTATGGAGCTGGAACTGGCTTGGCTAAGTCGCTGTTGTATGGAGCTGGTCTGGTTTTGGCGGGATCTATATTCCTTTACGGCGTCGTTATGCGAAATCCCACGGTCGGTCCTAATCTTGATAATGTCCTGTTCACCAACAAAAACGGGGCAAATGCGGCTTGTGGCTGGGTGAGGATTTTGGCAGTTAACACAGTTTGGGGTCAGCTTACAGTTGGTGTGGATTTTTTGTTCTCCGCAGATAAGGCAAACCGGGGCATTCTTGCAGTGTTTTTTGGTATGCCCAAAATTACCACACTGCATACACATCATAGGGCGAGGGTAGTATTGGCGAGTTGGGGTTCGAATGAAGCCGAATCTAATGTGGGTTGGAGCTGTCGTGCCATGAATAGTAAGAACGAACGTGTCCGTGGGGGTCTCCTTTCCGTCCACTTTCCTCAGGAATCTGTAGACATTGGTGACCCCTTGGCTGGCGAGGTCACCCGCAAGCTGTTGATTTGATACACCGGCGACCTCTTTGCATGTAACAATACATTTACATGTGTTGAGGGTTGGATGTAGAGTGATATTAATCGGAGTGGAATCAATTAGTTCGTTGACGGCTAGTAGTTTCTCTACTTGTTTCGGTGACCTAACTTTCAGCAGGTAGGATTCCCCTTTGTCGTAGGGATGCCCACCAACGATTTGTCCAACAGCGCGTTCAACGGTTTTTGATATGATGAAAGGGTACGCAGGCAATTTAGCTGGGGTGGTGGGTTTCAGTAGGAGAAACTGTATTTCCCCGTGTTCGCCTTTCGGGTCCATCCAATTCGGTATCCTTCTATGATTCGGGTTGCTGGGAAGTGGGTCTAAGCCCCAAGGAGGGGGATTGTCCCCCATGATTCAGAAACACTATTAACTGATTCACTGAGCACAGTTCCTATTCACTAGAAAAAATCCTTTAATTAGGATGTCTGTGATAGGGACGATTAGAAAAGCGCGGCGGTAAATTATTCAACTATGTTTTGCACTGAGGAGAAAGCGTCCTGTCTCAACGGCGGTTCGAGTTGAATGCGCTTTCAATCGAATTAATGTTGCATTCAAATAAAACTGCTCGAATTTATGTATCATCTTCGCGCTACAAAAAGCTGTCAAATTTTTGGGGTTTTTGTATCTCTAATAAAGTTGCGAAAAGGCTTATTATACCTTACTATCAGAGGTGCCAGGTCGATTTATCAAAAATCAGGACACTGCGAAGAAAAAAATCAGGATTTTTCAGGACACCACCAAATTGGTGAAAATAAAAGGCAGTTCTTCTTAGATTGCATAACTAAAGGCGAAATATAGGTGCTGAAGACGCCTCGAATTATGCAACTGAAGCGAGAATAACCTTAGCTGGCCTGCAGTTAAAATCGAAAAACATCATATAAACGTCATTCGAATCAAATATTATCATTTGTTTAACTGGTTTAACTATTTTGTTTAAGATTTGTTTGATGTTCTCATCAAATTTAGTTATAATTGGGATATTTTTTAAAAAATCAGGACAAATCAGGACATTTTAAGGGTCATTTTTCAAAAATCAAGACAATTCAAGCGTTTTTGAAAAATCAGGACGGCCTCTCGAAAATCAGGACAAATCCTGAAAAATCAGGACACCTGACACCCCTGCTTACTATAAAGATAACAATCAAGCGAAGATTTTATTCCACAGAGTCGATGATTTAAACAATAAAATAACCATATAGCGACTTTTTGTTTTTGACGTTATGTGTTCCTTTTGATAGGATCAAATCATATCAATTTTTCCAAGCAATTCAATACGTAAAAATGGAAGATCAGCTGACAAACCGAAATATCCATTCCGCAGAACTCCATATTGATTCGAACATGGACTACAAAAATTGTTCAGCATAAACACGCTACTATATACCTGCTGCTACCATTGTCGCTGGTTCCCCAAATCGGGGTTTTCGTCCACATCAGCGCCGGCGACATTTACTTACACACGTTTCGTGTTATCCAGACATCTATCAAACATCGTCCAAGTGTTGGACCGAAAAACAGAAAAAGGTTGCTTATTGCCGAGGTGTTTGCTGAATTGATATCTGATATTTTTCATCGTCGCTGATTGGCATGGTTTCTACTGCATTAACAATATATTTGATGGAACTGTACACGGAAAATAAAAAAAAGGTAAAATTTACCTTTTTGCGAGGTGAATTTTTTCCACCCCTCTTTCGAGATAAATTTTACCTTTTTTTCATTCACCTAGCAAAAAGGTAAATTTTATCTTTTTTCAATTCACCTAGCAAAAAGGTAGATTTTACCATTTTCTCATTCACCTAGCAAAATAGTAAATAATACCGTTTTCTCATTCACTGATTTAAAAGGTAAATGCTTGTTTGTTTGATTAATTAAATATTAATTATTAATAATTAATTATTAATAAATTAATAATAATTAATTTAAAAAAAAAAACACAATTCACGAAAAAATTGGTATTTATTTGAAATAAATAGGGAGTTACCTAATATTTATTTTTGAAATATATCACCGTGTTCTTTAAAAATTGTTGAGACAAGTCCTTTGTTCGCCAAGCTTGTCAGGTCCGGCTTGTCCGGAATAATATCTGAAGGCTGACGGGAATACAACACGAAGCTCTGTGGGCCGATCTGAAACAAAAGCAAAGTATAATGAAGAGAACCAGCACAACTAAATGAAATCTAAGAAAACACTTACCATTTTGTTCCGATTTTCACATATTGTGCACGAAGCAGAACTTGTTCCTCAACGGCAAAACAGCTTAACCTCAATAAACGGATTCGTCAAATAGTTACTTTTTTTTCAAGATGATTTGTACCGTTTTGTTGAGCTCAATCCAGGTCAACTTCACCTCGCTACGAGGTAAGTTTTACCTTATTTGGATTTACCTTTCTTTCTAGGTGAATTATACTTTTTGATTCAGCTCTATTCAGGTGAACTTCACCTCGCTACGAGGTGAAATTTACCTTTTTTGGATTCACATTTTTTCTCGGTGAATTGAACCTTTTTTCATTCTTCGTTTCAGGTATATTTTACCTCGCTGTGAGGTGAGTTTCACCTCGAATAGGTAGAAGTTACCTTTTTGGCTTTTGCGAGCATTCACCTTTGCTGTCTCGGTAAATTTTACCTTTTTATTATTTTCCGTGTAGTTAATAGTCGTATTTTATAATGAATAACATTGATCAATTCAAATAAGTTCGTTTTAAAGTTTAAAACATGACCATTTCCTGACGAAATTTTACAATTACTATAAGCCCTTTCGGTATGTTATATGTCATCAGATTAGTTATAAACAAATATGGCAGCACTGAAATTTCGGCTTTTGAGGGTGAAGTGAACCCGGTGCGTGCACGACCGATGCGGTTTGCTGCTGTTGTAAACATGTGCTTGACTTGATGCTGGAAGCTCATAATCTATCTATTTCTTGACTAATTATTGAGAATTATCCAGCGAAAAGTGACCTGCCGTTAGAATTTATACTCCCCATTACAACTAAGTGAAAGCTACAAATCGGACAAATTGAAGAGGTAAGTTAGTATTTTTCAATTTTTGCTCGGAACTTACTGCTGAGACTCACATTTCCTGGCAGGTAAAAATTACATTTTAGTTGCGACAATTTTATTAATTAACATTATTGAAAATATTGTAAGTAAATAATTAACTCTGCATTTGATAGTGCTCCAAAATCTGATAAAAGTTATTCTGTTTTAAAGAAGTTTAAGAAAAATTTACTGCAACATAACCTAACGAGGTAATGTTTACATTTCCCAGGTACAGTAACATCTCGATATGCTTGTCAAATCAATTGTAATCCGTTGAATTCAAGACTGTTTGGTAGATTGATTTTTAATAAAAGATAATTACACTAAATATATTCTCTAGAACAAGCCAATTTTTGTGGGTGAACGAAGGCTTATGGTACTGATTGTTTGTTGCAGGTACATTTTCACATCGACTATATAGGTAACCAAAAAAAATGAGCTTCCGTGGAGGTGGCCGTGGAGGTTTCGGAGGCGGTCGCGGAGGAGGAGGTGGTGGAGCTGGAGGCTTTCGTGGCGGACGAGGTGGAGGGGGTACGGTCTTTTATATCTTCTCATCCTACAAATTGATGATTGTTGAACATTTAAAAAAAAAATCTTTCAATTTTAACTTAGGCCGTGGAGGAGGTGGCGGACGTGGTGGCTTCAACAATCGAGGCAGCTTCGGAAACCGAGATGATGGCCCGAAGAATATTGTGCCCCTCGGATACTACGACTATCCGTGCCAAGAGGATCTAGTAGCCAAAGTAGAAATCGAAAATGTGCCCTTTTTCAATGCTCCCATCTATATGGAAGGCGAGAAACAAATCGGAAAAGTTGACGAAATATTCGGACATTTACGAGATTTCTACGTCTCTATTAAACTAATGGACAACATGAAAGCAGACGGGTTTCAACCAAAGCAGAAACTGTTCATTGATTCAGCCAAGTTGCTTCCGTTGGCTAGATTTTTGCCGGGCAACAACAAGAAGCCTGCCGGACGAGTAGGCAAGCCGGGTGGTGGACGCGGTGGAGGCCGAGGTGGTGGTGGTGGTCGAGGAGGAGGTGGATTCCGAGGGCGAGGAGGTGGTGGATTTGGAGGCGGGCGGGGTAGCTTCGGCGGAGGTGGACGAGGAGGTGGTGGTGGATTCCGGTAAGTTAAGCTTAAAGACCTCATTTTCTTCCGAAAGAAAGAGCCGTATTTTTGAAGTGTTGTTTTATAATTCATGAGTTGGTAAATTTAAACTTTAATATCTTATTTATTTGCAGAGGAAATCGAGGAGGTGGCGGCGGAGGAGGTAAACGTTGGTAGTTCTGTTTGCCACAAAAATATAATTTTTTACAAAAAATAATAAAACCTTAAAACGTTCAATAAAATTTATATTTTTTAAGATAGTCTCTAAGACATAATGATGCGTAAGATGAATACGTGTGAATAACAGAGAGATTATCAAAACGGTGTTATTCCAAATTGCTTCATCTTACTTTTGTTTTATTAAATTGATTGATGACAAAATGCATTCCTTCTCTAATGGAAAACTGATATTGGAGAATAACCCCTATAAACCCCATCCTTTTCCCTTGTTTGAAATATTTTTTTAACTGTTGAGTCGCCGCGACTATTACGGCCCCCTTCTCTACTAACCTAGTGAAACAAATACCCTCGGCACATTGAAACTTTGTAAAAGTAAAAGGCCTTTAAAAAACTAGTTGTTAAAAAAAGAAAATGCATTCCAGTCATTACATGAATCCGCGATGTACACTGAATAAGTCCTAAGAAGGCTCTGTATTGGAGCTTTTGGAAGAACAAATTTCCTCCAGGAAAATTTCGTTAAACGTTAAGAAGGTAATCGGACCTAAAATTCCAATAAATTTGATGTCCTTTGTCGTTATTTAAAAACACTATTCCCCCTTTTTGAAGTTTCCTGATAGAAACACAAACAACCTAAGTATTTGTCGAGAAGTCCTTCCAATGCGTATTACTGATTGGCTGATAACATTAACTTGTTTTCATGTGAAAAATTATGCTTATCCGATTTAATTACCTACACCAAAATAAGCAATATAATGTATAGTTCCCCCATCGGTAGCAAGGTCCTGCCTATGCTGTGTGGCTGGGCCTTCGAATTGCTTCTCAGGGTTCCACGGCCGAAGGTTCGTCGAGGGAAGGCATCCAACCTTTCGAGACCTACACTGTAGATGTGTAACAATGGTTCACAATCCACTCCGCAATAATCTCTTCAGATTAACCCCAGATGCATTGTCCACTAAACAATTTAAAGCTTATTCGAGAAAATTTACGCATAAAAAGTACAAGCTATCGCATAACCCCTTTGAAATCTCCCGAGAACGAGAAACACTATTTAAGCTTAACACAAAACGGCTGTGATATTTTCTACCAGCATGAAGAACCCGATAGTTAAGAGAAATGTTTATATTTAATCATCTTACGCGCCTTCAATATAACGAAAAATATGGTTCATGAAAATAAAATATTCATTTATAAAGATTGGGTATATTTTTTAAATCTTGTAGGTTTAGTTTCAATAATTTGTCTTATTGATAAGATTTCCGCAGAAAAGCTGAGAATATTGACAATAGAAAGACCGCTTATCCCTTTGTTGTTCATGCCATGAGATATAATGGATAATTTACAATCGGAAGTCAATGTAAAGAATTCGCTTACCTTACGAACCACAATTTATCGCCACGCGTTCCTTTAGTCATAATCTCCTTGATCAGCATCCATGTGAGGAACACGTGGAGTGGCCAAAGATTGATAATCATCCTTAAGCTGTGGAGTTCTGTCGTTCTCCTGTTGGGCCAAAACCGACGGTGGTCCCAAGTCATCCAGCGATAGCTGAGTATTGAACTGTTCGTTGCCAGTTCCAGCAATATTGTACAACGATTGCGATGGGTCATAAGCAACGGAAGTTCCGGCATCACCAGAGTACCCTGCATTGTGCTGTTGTTGATCGGTTCCTTCTCCCGGAACCGATTGTTGTTCTGTTTGGACTTCCGGCTGATTGTCCTGCCCTGAAGATTGGTTTTCGGTAACTGCTTCATCGGTTTCATCGTCACGGCGAACCAATCCTAGCATATCGAGCATGTTTCGCTTGACAGTATTTTCCTGGCAAGCTTCGACCGTTGGGTAGACACTCTTCCGATCGCAAGTTACCAAATGACGGGCCAGAGCGTTTCCATCCGAAGAAGAAAATCCACAAATGCAATGCATTTCCACATCCAATTGCGACACGGAATAGTCGGCAATCGAATTCGGATTGCATGATGTGGTATGACCAATCATCGATGTCAGGCAGGCCGTTTTATAAGTGCATTTGAGGCATTTCAATAAGCCACTGAAAAATTAAAAACATTTTAGAATCATGTCCAATGCTGGCATTTTTTAAATACTCACATAATATGATTATCTTCATCAAAGTCGCTGTCGCATTCGAGACATATTTTGCCGCATGACATATTGAGAACTAGGTTACCGTAGGATTCCAACGTTTTGAATGTCGTTAGTTCCTTTTGAACAACTGGCTTATGCTGAACGAAAGACAAAGATTATCAGTTCAATATCTAGGACATATCAGAAAACTCAGTAAGGCTTACCTTTGGCTTCGGAATATTGGTCAATGTTTTAGTAATAGACTTGACACCGCTTTCCAGCTTGGTGATCACGTGTTCGAACAAGCCATGCATCTTCATTGGACCACGGGAAATAAAGGTCAGCGCACATTTGGCACATTTCTTAGCAATCGCCTTATTGAAATGAGCCTTCATGTGCTTCATAAAGTCGCTCACATTTTCGGCGATCGGTCCATCCCCGTTGCAAACTAAAGCCATCTTCAAGCAGAACGGGCACTGGATCAAACCGGATTGGTTGTGCTTTTTGTAGAAATGGTCTACAGTTAAATGGTGAGACGATGATTTGTAGTCGCAACCAGCACATTTGTAAGGCAGTTCCAGCTGAACGTGCAACTTTTGCATGTGAACTGCCAGCATATGGGTGTTTCCGAAACGTTGCTGTTGAAGGTTATTTAATAAATAACAGTAAGTTTATGATGATGGATTTTTTTTTTGTTATTGAAAGTTTAAAATTACCTCGCAAATCAAGCAGTTGTAGGTGGAAGCAACCGAATTCTTCGTTTCCAGCGAATGAATCAATACGGTGTGGCGCTTAAGAGCTTCCTCGTTGGCCCAATTTTCCAAACAGTAGCGACACTGTACTTGACCGTCCGGAACCGGATTGGCGTGACGGAAGAGATGGTCTTGAAAATCTACGTTGTTCCGGAAGGTTGTCGGGCACTCAGGACAGGTGACATTAAAATCCGTCGGTTCGGCCCCTTCCTTAACTGCAGACGGCACCGGATCCGTCTGGCCATAATAGTATGATTCCAGTGGAACCAGTTCTATCTTGTCTTCCGGTGCTACACGAACCTTTTTTGCCGGTACAGGAGGTGAAGCTTTTGCAGAGCTCTCCTCCTCTTTCTTTAATTTTTTCAACAAAATCTTTTTTGGGGCTTCCGGAATCGGTGGGGGAGCTAAAAATTAGGCGTGATCATGTATTCACCGGTAATTAAAAAACTGATCCATTTAACAGAAAGCCGAAAATTCGCTATCATAGAAAATATTTCTCTAGCTGAACGGAATGAAAAACGGATATTTTACACGGTAAAAATGATTGGGTATTTTATTCCAAAGACAATTATTTACACCGTAATTGTTTAACAAAAAAGGTACTTGGAGAAAAACTATTTGAATTGAATTGTACCATCATTAGGTGTTAAGTTTTACACTCGAAGCCATAGAATGGCAGTCAAATACGTAATTTGATTTGCTTTGGGAACAGTTCTCTGTCACTGTATATACTTTTATTATGTATTCGTTAAGCGCTTTCCGTTAGTATCTATTTTATTTTTTTCTTTTCCTCATGATCATAAAATCCTGATCTTTCCTAATCAATAGAATAAGTTTTCGATAAAAACATTTCTCTCTTTCAATTATTATTATTTATTATCAATTTGCTGAAAGAAAAAAGAAATGAAAACAGGTGATTGGTAAGTTTGAAGTTACGAACTGAAACAGAGTAAAACTGAACTCTTCGGACATGCAACGAACCGTCCAACAACACTATCAGAAGCGAAAAAATCAGATCGTAGGAAAATGGAGAAATATTTTCTATGTTGGTTTCTAGTAAATAAACATGAACTCAAATCACTTTCTAAAAATGATTTATCAGAGCTCCATTAACGTGGAATACAGCTTTAAACGTTGTTTTTAGTCTTGTGCTTAAAAAAATAATTAAAAGATCGAATACTAACATTGTTCCTTCGGCTTCCGTCCCCGTTTTGCACCAGTCGGTTTGGGTGCGGTAAACGTTTCCGTGGCATAAATCCAATGTTTGAAAGGGTCAGCAGCAGCCTATCAATCGAAATTAAAGGAGATAAACACATAAAATACTCGAATACTTATCCAAACCATAGTTTACCTTATTCAAACGGGTCACCATGTTGTCCTTGGTTTCGAGCCGTGTCTGCTCCGCAATGTGCTGCACAATGTTATCGAAAGCCTGCCCCGGAGAATTTCCAAATGACTCTCGCCAAACCAGTTCGTTCAAAAACTGTTGAATGATCTGACGCGACAACAGCGAAAGGGTGTTCTGGAACATCCTGGGAACGATCCGCCGCAAATAGTCCATGATGTTGGCATTGCTATTCTTATTGTTAGCTTCGGATGGAGCAACTTGTTGTACTGATTTATAACCCATGTTGTTGAGTGTGCCTGGAAAATGTTTATTTTTTATAAGGATTCTAAATAAAAACACAAAATTATGAATGTAATTACCTTTGTCAACGGTAAGATCTGTTAAAATTATACTGTCCCGATGTACCCATCCAGTTAAAGGCTCAAGAATTTTCGAAAACCGCTTCTTATAATTTCGTTCTCCATCACTCAGTGGTTCTACAGCACGTAGTCGGACAAGTTTGGCCTCCGGATCTAAAACGCCCAACACTTCAACCTTCACTTGACGTTGCTGTCCGTCCTATTGTTCAATTCATATAATAAGTTCAAAAAGTTCAACATTTATTTTTAGAAAACAAACCTGTGTAGTAGTTCCCAGCGAGATAACGCCAACCTCAATCTTCTTTCCGGAGCCACCCATTAACTTCATGTGAGTACTCAATGCCACGGTACAAACGGATCGCAGCCAAGTGTACATTCCTTTCACGTACAGATTATCAACCTTAACCCAATTTACAACGTTAGAAACGTTAGTCTGACAACTCCAGTGATAGATCAGCTTCAGAATCACAGATGGCGGATGTGGCGATCCTTCGAAAATGGCACCATTGAAAACTGATGTAAATCGTGTGGGACAACATTCGCTGATCCAAACATATCCTCCTGAATATGGAAACTTGGATGCATCTGAATACATGCCCAACTTAAGTGCAGTGCCACGATGAATCTGGCAATACTGTTCGGATTTGACCAATCCCTGCTGAATTAGCCACTCGGTGAACTTGGTGGCTGTATGCATAAGAACATTCTTAACCTTGGCGTCCAGTTGTGGCCGATCAGCTGGTGCTTTTTCGGACGAGCGCAGTGATGGTCTAGCAATGACCACCAAAGATGGGAATGTTTTGCCTTGAATTTTACTGAACGAGATTTCCTTGGTATCAGCCGTTTGTTTGCCCTGATCATCCTTGGTCAAATCAACGATTGCCGATGGCTCGGCGGTGATTTTCTTCTTTTCCTTATCGCCGCCAACCAACAGCCCACCGATCGAAGAGGCCTCAGTCGGGCGGACGTTGCTAGCCGTAATGCTTTGAGGTTTTTCTGGTTTCTTGGGGGTTTTGCTGTCCACTTTCTTGTCCACAACTTTCTTGTCATCTTTACGCTTTGCGGCTTCCTTGGCAGCGGCTTCCCTAGCTTTTTCTTTCTTTCGCATCTCTAGCCGTTTCGACAGCGGAATGTACTCTTCGTCATCGTCATCCGGAGCAAAATCAGCGGCGGGTTCGTCATCATCCACACGGTAGTTCGACCGGCGGCTTTTTCTTTTGTCTATCAGAACGGAAATAATCGAATAAAATTTAAACAATGAACTTCTTAATTTTACCAAGAGTTACAACTTACCGCTTTCCAGAGTCGCTGGTGAGGCGCTTCTTTTAGAGGTCGATGGCGCCGGTGAGGGAGGTGGCTTTTTCTTGGCCAACGCTGTGATGGGTTTTGAAATTTGTTCAAGTCCTGGTACGGGCCCAAGCACCTGGTACGCCGTGAAAACTTCACCGGAGAAAATATTTTTTCCTCCTGCTTCCTTAACGATATCCTGAAGCTTCTTGCGGACATCATTATGCTCTTTCTCGGCTCGCTCGTAGGCCGCCTTCTGAGCCGGGCTCAACTCATCCTCCCAGTAATCTAGCTGCAGTGTCACTGTTTCATCTTCCGGCAAAGGCGCCATATTGATTTTTCAAATCTCACGCAAGATTTCGGTGGCGAATTGTACCGAAAATCCAACACTTCTCCCGACTTTTCTGGGTGCAATACAAGATTTATGCACAAAACTTCACTTTTGACAAAAAATTGAACATGAAACTACGCAATTAGAGCGGTAATTTGATATTTTACACGGGGCGCAAACATTCACGCGTCTCACCACTTTTCTTTAACTTTTTCTTATTTTCGTTGTTGTGAGGCTATGGTTTGCACTGAAACAAATTTTCTGTACGCTAAAATAGGTTTTTCGCATTTACACTTGCTGTTGAAAAGTTTTTTTTTTATTTGCAGCCAAAATCTAAATTTTGTTTATAATAATAATTTAATCATATTTAATTATTATCTCTTTCATTGAAAATAGGATTTCGTGCAAGATTGTATATTTATATCAAATCAATTTTTAATTGATTTCATTTCATTTCATTTCATTTCAGCAAATTTAAATTTTATTTTAATAATTTAAAATAAGTTTTTGGGCGATAATAGTTTTCCGCTTTAAGAATTCTGAATACTGATCATTCTGTTAAATTGCATTATGATCATTGAACAGGCTGCATGGAGTTGAAAATTCGCTGAGTAACTTGCATGCAACCTTTGTTATCTTTTGTTTACAGATTTCTTTTTTAAAAAACCGCTGCGTTTGTTCACAGAAAAACCAAAATTATCTTCTAAACGTTTACATATTTGTACAGTTAAATCTAGCCATTCTCAAAAAATAATGGAAGATAAGGAAGAAATTTGCCAAATGTATAAAATTTACATATTTCACCCTTTCAGGAAAAAATAATTTTAAAAATTCTCATATTTCAGATGCAAAGCAGTAGAATCCAAGTATTGCTGCCCGAGGTGTAACATTTTGTATTGCTCGCTCACCTGTTATAGATCGCAACAGCACAGCCAATGTTCCGAGACTTTTTACAGGGAAAATGTTACACAGGAAATGGCTCTAGATAGGGACGACTACGAATCCAGTTCGAAGCGTTCGGTTCTAGAAATTCTGCAACGATTACAAAACGTCAACGACGGTGAAGCGCTAGATTCCGATGGATCAAGTGGTCTGTTCGAAGGTGATCAATGCGATGAGGCCGATTCTGACGACGGAGAAGAGGTACCCGATCTAGTCGAAAGATTAGCTGATATTGATTTGAATAACGCCGATGATGTTTGGGCTCGGCTCACCGATGAAGAACGGATGGAGTTTCAGGGTTTGCTGGAAACTGGTAACTTGAGTCAAATACTCCCACAAACGAAGCCTTGGTGGTCGCTAGATTATAAAATAAATCTGGTGAAACCAACAAGTGACGAAAATTTTTCAGTGGGTGAAGAAGATCTTTTCACAAATTGTCCTGCGCTTAAAAAAACTATTAAAGACTTTTCTGAGATGAGCAGCAAAGCTCCTTCGCATTGTACTAAAAATAATTTGATAAATATTTTAGCTGCATATTGTTTCACGTTTCGTTATTTTAACGGTGATTTCGAGGGCTGCTGGGCAGAAATAGCAAACTGCTTGGTTTCGATCAGCGGAAATTTGAAGAGCAATACCGTTTATGAGTCAGAATCTATGGCAATTGAATCGGTGTGTCATGAATGCCGACAGCAGCAAATGCCTGCAGACGAACAAGCGAGTAAACTTCTACAACACGATGTTAGAAAAATCCTCCGTGGACCGCAAGGATGTGGTGAAAATTACAGGAAACATTTCCTACTTGCTGCTTTATCGAATGTGCATCAAATTTTTGGACAAGCTAAGTCAAAACTTCCGAAGAAGGATTCTCAAAAAGGAGAGTTCAGCAAGAGGTATAGTGATGAAAATCGAGCGGAAACACAAAATTACTCGGAACCTGCAAAGTTGAGACTTTATTCGAAGAAAATAGAATATTTGTTGTCATATGTAAAATGTCACATGTGAAATGTACTCTGCGTGGATGATTATTTTTTGGTTATATTATCACGTCCATATCTCACGTAATCTTAGTCATTATGCCTTCAAGAAAGCCGATTCTTGTAGCTATATTGATCCTTTTGAAAGCTTTAATGAACAATAATTGTAAGAGTAATTGTCCTTACAGATAATGGTGATCGATTATCGTCTTTACTAGGTACCCATGCTTAGAACTGCTGTTAGCTCAAAGATAGAGGATAAAGTTAGGAAGCGTATGAAAGTCATTCATGAAACCGTCATTGTTTTTTTCATTTTTTCAAAAGGTTCAAGAACATTCATACAAATCTTCATAACATGTCTGAGTTTATGTGCGAAAATTTTTGTGGGACTATTACGGCTCCCCTTCTACTGACATAGATTAATAAAGTGATACACACGGCAAAATGAAACTTTCTAATTTAAATGCCTTAATAACAAACCTATAATAAAACAAGATAGTTTTTTTTTTTTAAACTAAAGTAGAATGAAAAAGTTGAATTTTAGTTTTTGTTTGTTTGTTTGTTTTATTGAGTTTATAGAGGCATTAAATTTACAATTCATTCGCCTCTTTTAGATAAAAGAAAAAGAAGAGATAGGATATAATACAATTCAAGTTACTTAAATCTGGTTAAAAAGTTCCGTTACTCTTAAGAAGTCTAATAATTTGTCTTCAGTTGCTTTTTCATTTGCCAGGATATTTCGCACTCCGTTGGGTAAGTCGTTCGCTATACGCTGATGTTCGTAGATTGGACATTCCGTTAGAATGTGCTCGATTGTTAGATAAGTTCCACAATTATCACACTCGGGTCGTTGGTTTGGTCCTCCGCCTGTATAGTGACTGTGGGTTATTCTTGTATGGCCGACACGAATCCTGGAAAGCACACGCTGTTCATTTCGTTTGTCTCGGTCTTTCCATATTGAAGAAGTTCCTTTGATTTTTCTAGTGAACAAATTTCTCTCCCGGTTCCAGCAGGATTCCCAAGAAAGTTTTACCATTTTTTTGATCCATAGTTTCAGGTCTTCTCCGGGGATATTAGTTCTCCAGAAACTCATACTATGCCCGATTCCAGCCAGTTTATCGGCTTCTTCGTTGCCCTCAATCCCACTGTGTCCCGGAATCCAGATGAATGTCATCTTAGAAAGGTCCTTCAACTCGAGTTCTTTTAACCAAGGATGTTTTGATCGGCCGGTTTCGAAAGCTTTCAATGCGCTTGCTGAGTCAGTGAATATATTATGTGCATAGCACCAAACGGAATAGCGACCAGTAGGACTAGCGACGCTTTTTTACTAGCGAAAATCCTGTCATTCACAGGTTTGTTTTTCTTTTTTCAGTCCAGTAGGCGATTTTGATGTAGTACTCGAACATTGTTTATGTTATTTACTGTACACTTTCCTTAGGCGATCAATCGCATGCTTCAAGTCTCCTAGGAAACTCGCGCTGCGTCGTTATTATGTTCAACGTCGCGACGTATGAGACGTGTCGCTAGTAGGCAAAGCTGCTATGATTATTAGCGCTCATATTTTGGATTTTTTCTGCATGCAGAATAGCATATTCTTTGACTTCATCACTCGGAATCGAATTCACAGCGATATTCAAGGCTGCAATTTCAGCTGAAAATACAGAGCATGCATTATCAAGCTTGAGAGTGTCGTGATTTTTGCACTCCATTTTACCACATACAACACACCAGCCTCGAAACAATGTTTTTGAATTATTCAGGTTTTTTTTTAGGTTCCGATAAGAGCTTTTTGATGGATACTCTTAAGCTTCTAACAAAGGATACACCATGATGTTCATTTGTTCAGTCTAAAAATGATATAACTTCCTAACTTCCTTATTGGAAACCTCTTTGAGTTTGTCCGTTGAAATGGGATGCTCAACCTTATCTTCTGTATAATCTCAACCTGGAAATAAGGAAACATTAATATTGGCATTTAAGATTACTTACAACAACCTCTGTTCAGAGTACATTATACCACCAATTGTTTACAGCTGGTAGTGATATTTTCCTGACTATTCCCATAGTTTTGAACGCATCTGTCGTCACGGATAATGAATTCAGACCTAATGAGCTTCAAAATCGCATATCTTCCTGTTCCTTATTGGGGCTGATTTCAGTCGTATGAGAGTTTAACTCGTAGAATGCTGAACCTAGGGAAATATTTCGAAGACACCGCACATATCTTACCTGAAAACACTTTAGTAGCATGAAACAAATTATATTGGTGCTATTAAACCACTTGTATCTCAGGACTGAGCCATGAAATTGAAATATTTTTTTTTACACAGTCAATTCTGCTGTGATAGTGAACAAATATTTTTCGAATCAGAATTGTTCATTGAGAATTGCTAGCTAAATCCCTTATTTTAAAATTCCTAAGTTTTTAGATCTTTGGTTAAAAAACATTTTTCCTTTCAATTAAACTACATACTGAGCCAAAATAAAACGTTATCATAAAAAGCTCGTTAATATCCGCGAAAATCTAAAATAAACATACAAGTAGAATGAAATTGTGACAAGTACCTCATTGCCCCACAATTAAGACGTGTTGCTCCCTATCAGTGAAAAAAATAATAAAATAAAGAGACATTGAATTAAGCTCATACATTGTTTTCTATCCCATGTACTAGCAAAGTTTTTTTAGATTTTTATCAGTTGTGAAAAAAATTTTTTTTTTTATTTTTAAAAATCATAACTATGAGCATGACGATAATTAGTGTAAGAGATGTATCTACCTATACACAAAATTTTAATTTGCCTTCTTTATTTAAAGTTAATAAGTATGTTCAACCATATTGATTTTTAAAAAAATTAAACCAATTAACATGTAATTATTTCCGTACAAAAAAAATCTTGAAAATGTATCTACTTTTTGTAATAACACCAGTAACACCGTAATAAAATACGCGGATTTTTGATTTTTTTTACATGGACTACAGAAAAAAATGTTAAATAAAAAATATTTTTTTATAGATATATTTTTTCACATTATTTTTTAAATTTCAATCCCCTGATTTCAACAAAAAACATTATGTACACGATTTGGACTCCAACTTATAAGCAATGCACGCGAAACATTCAAGAGAGAAAAGTTTTCCTTCAGTCCTATTAAGATTAAAAAAGATTTTCTGTTGACTTTTAAAGATTTTTTCTTACTAGATTTTGAATTGATGGACATTTCACTTACGCTATTCGATCTTATAAAATCCGAAGATTTTTTTTTATACAATTTAATTTGATTGGTTTAGAGAAAAAACTATTGAAAAACACACTCACAATTCTAACATATTTTAATAATGACGCTGCAAAAAAAACTAGGAGATCTTACCATTTAACAGAATTAACAAATCCTCAAATGAAAATTGAATAAAGAAAGTTCTTTCAGTTGACCTTAGACATATATCTAATTACCTCCTTTTATAATAATAAGTCGTTGAAGGATAATTACACTAAGAATGAAGTTTGATGTCCTTGAAAGTTCTGGCGTCTGTTGAGTGTTTCTCCCCTGATAGCATACGTTTTGATAACAAAAAAAACAACTTATTACGACGACCTTATGTTAAAGCGAAAAATAATTGTATATGTTTTGCCAACCTTTAAAAAAAACCTGAACTTCCTCTCCAGTCGTTCTTCCCTTGTATTAAGAATTTACATTAAATGAATAGACAAATTACCTTTTATAATATAGTTAGTAATCACTGTAGGCTTCAACTGAATTATAAATTTATTCATTTTTGTTGCCTCCTATACTTTATTAAAAATCAAAAAAATATTTAAACACGTACTGCTCAAGATTTTTCATTGTCAATTTAAATTACAAAAAAAAAGAGGCCCTGTAAAATATTATGAACCAAAAAAAAATTTTTTTTTTTTAACCATTTTATAGTAGTTAAAACATTATTAGTCACACGTGGCTTCCATAAAGCAAATGCTGCCACACTAAAACGTTTCTTTCATCGTGCCAATAAAGTTGTTTTAATTGTTATTTTGCATCTTTCAATATTTTGGTATTTTTGGTCTGGTATTAAATTGACACCTTTTTTATTCCCACTCGATATGCTGCAAATCAAAACTCGCAGTAGTGTAGAATAAAGTATTCTTTAATTTTTAATTTTTTCCACTTGATGCTTCCACCAGCAATAAAATGCTTTCGTTAAAACACATTTCTTGAAAAATTTTTTAATGCAGAGTCTATATTCCATTAATTTTAAGCTTTCATCAAATCATTACTTATTGTCACTCGGGGATTTTTGGATTAGAATGCTGCTAATCTAAAATGTTTGATAAGTTACGCTCTTCGATGATTTTTAAATTATAATATTGCTTGAATATTTTTATTTCGATTCTCTTATTAACAAATTTTATTTGTTGCCACTTGATGCTTTCAGCAACGAAGTGCTTCCATTCTAAAGTATTTCATCGATGGTATTATATTTTGGTATTTCCATTATTTGATTCTTTTTGTTGTTTTCTGCATGTTACAAATCTACGAATTAGCTAAGTAAGTTGCCGTTCAAGATTCTCAGCCATAAAATCCTTCTGTTTTGATATGATTTATTTAATTGTGCCACTCGAGGCTATGATTTGCAACGATAAAATAATTTAGATTTTTTTTATTTTAAATGATTTAAACATTTCTAGGTAATTTAAAGTTTGTTGCCAATCTAAGTTCTCGGCTCCAAAATGCTAATATTCTTGTAATGCATAATTCGTATTTAGCAATTTCAATTATTTTTCGTTAATTTTATGAAACATTATGTGTTGCCACTCGAGGCTTTCTGCATTAGAATGTTCGGATTCTTAAATATTTGGTAAGTTGGGCAACTCGAGGCTCTTCATTGTAATGGAAAATCCATGTTTTGGTATATTCATACAATAAATTTAAATTTTGTTGTTGCCACTCGTGGCTATTTGATAAATTTTGCCACTCGAGACTTTTTTTACTCTATTGGTCCATCCAATATTGTCACTTCGTTTTTGAATTCATTTAAACTTGACTTGTTGCCACTAGAGGCTTCTAGCAGTAATATGCTTCCTTTCTAAAATATTCCATTGAATGTGCCACTCGAAGCTTTTTTGTAATGCAGAATTGATATTTGTAACATTAATTGTTGCCACTCGAGGCTTTTTGCATAAAAATGCGGCCAATCTTACATTTGATAGGCTGTTACAGTTGTTTGAAAATTCAATTTTTTTTTTAAATTTCATTTAAACTTTATTTGTTGCCACTCAAGGCTTTCAGCAATAAAAGTGCTGCCATTGGTATTTTCACCCTTCAGTTTTTAACTTTTCTGTTGCCACTCGAGGCTGTTTGCACTAATGCCAATCTAAAAAAAAATGATAAATTGTGCCACTCGAGGCTTTTTGTTGTAATGTCGAACCCATATTTTGGTATTTCCATTTTTTCAATTTAAATTTTGTTTTTGCCACTCGAGGCTTTTTGCACTAATATGCTAGCAGTCTAAAATATTTGAATTTTGCGCCACTCGAGGCTTTTTACTATGTTGATCAATATATGTTATCTCTCTTTTTTCATTAAAACTTGATTCGATGCCACTCGAGGCTTTTACTATATATTTTCATTCAATATCATTACTATTTTTTATTTTTATTTAAACTTAATTTGTTGCCACTCGAGGCTTTCAGCAAAAATTAGCTTTCACTTTAAAATTCTTCAACAATTGCGCCTCTCGAGGCTTTTCATTATTGCCAAATTCATATTTGAAACATTATTTCTTGTCACCTAATTTTTTATTTAAACTTTATTTGTTGCCACTCGAGGCTTCTAGCAATAATATGCTTTCCCGCATGCTGAAAAACTATATCTCAAACAGTCTCAACGATACATTAACGGCCCTAGAAATAGTGATTGTCCCAGTTAACGTAGCTTTTATATCAAACTGTAATTGAAAAATGATAACAACGAAATAATAACGTTCATGCGAAAGGTTATGACATTTCAAAAGGTTGATGAATGGTCGAACTGTTACACCAGTTCAAGATGGCTGAAATGCGGTTCAGAGATGCCAGGTGGTTTTTTCAATACAAGCACACAATATTCGATATTTAAAGTTCATTTAAGAACCAATTAGAAAGCATTGTGAAGTATAGTGAAAAAAATAAAGATGTTGCAGAACTGACGTTTTCAAAATAAAAAATAGTATTTAAAGTATTTACCAGATGGACTCTGTATAATGGATCTGAAATTCTAGATTCTCTTATTGTATTGAATGCGTAAAGAACTTTTCACTAACTTATATGAATTCGAAGTTTTATTTTCACTCCAAGTTATACCAATAGCACCTGTGATTATCTAGATTGGATGTATTTATTCACAACTGGTTTAAGAAAATTAATAAAATCACAAAATCCACTTATTTCTTGCTAATAAGGCTTCAATGGTTTTATACACTTAACGTTCATTAACATTAAACGAATTATTGAATTCCAGTTATTTTTAAATTGGTCAAATAAGAACAGAACTATAATTATAGAAATCGGAACATCGATAAGTGAAAACTATTAAGTTGTGTATCTTTAACCTGCATTAAAGTTAGAAACTATCAGGCTCGCGTATTACTTTCAATAAACATTCAACATTAAACAAAATCATATATGATTTGCTATAGCAATTTGAAGTCGTTAGAAAAAAATTTTGACTAAAAAAATGTTCATCTTCCAAATATCAGCACAATTGGCCTCACTGCACACCGCTACATGTAAATGTAAACAAAAATTTAGAATGGCGTTTCAAGCAGGTCTAATTCCATGCAAATCCCAAATTTGTTGTGTTCGCCGGTAAGCCTGATTGGAATTATTAACGGATTGTGCAACATTGAGTACAATTCTGGAATAAAAATTCTCAATTCGATTTCGAGGTAAGCGAATATTAAAGTTGACTTCGATTTGAACGATTCTGATTCATGTTTTTCTATGGTTCCGTAGATGGCATGTACTCAACGAAACAAGCCCATGACAGGCCATTTGGGTATGCTGAAAGAACTAAACTGCAACGAGAAATTAACACCCTCAAAGCTGACGCCGGTGCACCCGAGCAGGGTTTCGAAGCGTCCAGAATCGGAAACGCTCGGATCGGGTGTTCTTCGTTGAGGAACTCGGCATAACTTTCTGACTGCACCATAGTCACGACGATCTGGAATGTTTTCAGCATAAGGGCACTTGAATCAAAACTCGGAATACCATCGGAAATGGCCCTCGGGAGGGTGCGAAGACCGTCTCCAAAAACCGGAGTAGTTTTTTCGGGTGAGTGAGAAATAATTCTTTTTGTTTGAATTGGACCGGAACCGATTCCGTATGATTTTTCCGAAACGCATTATCCGAATAATGTTTTGGAACCATGAAAACAGTTAATAGCAGACGGAAATGGTGTTTCGAATTGGATAATCCTCGTTGTAAAGGTTAGAAAGCGCCAGGCGTCAAAAACTTAATTTTTGCAGTACTGAAAAGATTATATTATGAAAAATTAAAAATAATAATGTGAGTTGTCTACGTGCGGAGGTTTTGCTTTTTCCACCTTGATAGTATACTTAAATGATTAGCAACAGAAATGTAATCAAACAAGAATACCTTTCAATTGTCAAATAAGCTAAAGCTGTCCGGACAAAGACAATTTTCCCCTGGTGTTTTCGAATAAATTTTTACGAAAGTTTCATGTTAGTTTGTCCAAAGAATTGATATGAAAGGCTTTATAGGGTATTCAGTATGAAAAAACTCTTACCTACAAGACTCGTGCAAGTGATTCGAGTTATTTTTCGAAACCAATATTTGAAGAAAAGAATGTATTTTTGAAGTTATTCTAAAAACTCTGTCTAAAAAAAGTGTCCGGAGGTAAATCAAATATTTATACTTCTTTCTATTTGTTTTCAGCGACTGGACATCTCTAGTACCGTAGACATGCACGTAGTAGCTCCTCCAACCGATAAGGCAACCACGGAAAGTGGAATTAGTGGGCCAAAGGCGATTCCCAATCGCAAACCGCTTGGCACCGACGCAGGAGGAACTTCTTTTAACAAGTTAAAGTGATTATAGTTAGTATAAAAAGTTCGAAAAATAAAAACAATGAAAAATTTAAATAAATTTACATTGAGTTTCAAAGAAAGGAATATTTTATTTTGAAGTTCACGTTGAATATAATCGTCTGAAAAACGTTGGAGGTTTACGTATGGCCAAAGCGTAGCAGAATAATAGAACTTTACGATTTTTATTACCGTTTGGCATCCTGAATATGATTCCTATTGGCGTTTTAAAAACCTTCAGCAAACTGTTTGTGGAATGGTCCTCCCATACATTTGTTTTAATAGTTTTAAACAGTAACATAACTTAACGCCACATTCAACAGACCGTCGTTTTGGAATTAACGATTATTGGAATGTTTTTTACGATGTCAGTTATCGTTCCTTAAACGTTGTTTTACCATTTGCTAAATCGTTCTATAACTATTAGAGTAACTGTTTGGTAACAATATTTTCGTATTCGGGTTCACTCTAAAATATTTCATTAATTCTGCCACTCGAGGCTTATTGTTGTAATGCAAAATTAATATTTGTACCATTATTTGTTGCCACTCGAGGCTTTTTGCATAAAAATGCGGCCAATCTAACATTTGATAGGCTGTTACAGTTGTTTGAAAATTCAATTTTTTTTTAAATTTCATTTAAACTTTATTTGTTGCCACTCAAGGCTTTCAGCAATAAAAGTGCTGCCATTGGTATTTTCACCCTTCAGTTTTTAACTTTTCTGTTGCCACTCGAGGCTGTTTGCACTAATGCCAATCTAAAAAAAATTGATAAATTGTGCCACTCGAGGCTTTTTGTTGTAATGTCGAACCCATATTTTGGTATTTCCATTTTTTTCCAATTTAAATTTTGTTTTTGCCACTCGAGGCTTTTTGCACTAATATGCTAGCAGTCTCAAACATTTGAATTTTACGCCACTCGAGGCTTTTTACTATGTTGATCAATATATGTTATTTTAATCTCTCTTTTTTCATTAAAACTTGATTCGATGCCACTCGAGGCTTTTACTATATAATTTCATTCAAAATCGCTACTAATTTTTTTAAATTTAAACTTAATTTGTTGCCACTCGAGGCTTTCAGCAAAAATATGCTTTCACTTTAAAATACTTCAACAATTGCGCCCCTCGAGGCTTTTCATTGTTGCAAAATTCATATTTGAAAACTATTTCTTGCCACTTGAATTTTTTTTATTTAAACTTTAGTTGTTGCCACTCGAGGCTTTCAGCAATAAAATGCTGCCATTTAAGAATATTTTTGATATGGTTTTTTTTATCCTTTAATTATTTTATTTTATGTTGCCACTCGAGTCTTTCTGCATTTGAGTGTTAACAATCTGAATTGTTTGATAAATTGCGCCACTCGAGGCTTTCAATTGCAATGTATGTTTAAATATTGTTGTCTAGGTTTTTCGATTTGGCCCTCAGTAATAAATTTAAATTTTTCAATAAATTCTCAAAACTATTGTTTTTCAAGGATAACTATTGCCACTCGAGGCTTACAGTAGAGCATAATGTTGTTGAAGAAAATTTTTTTTCTTATATTCTAAAACTCAAGGCTTTTTATTCATAACTTTCAAGTCATATTGCCACTCGGGGCTTTTAGTTAATTTCAACTTTATTTTTTTTAAATAAATTTTCAAAATTTATTTAATGTTGCCACTCGGGGCAACATTAAAATTGTTTTTTTTGTACTGATAATTGTTGGTGCTCAGGCTTACAGTACAGCAAAGTTCTGCTCATTATGCGTTTTAAAACTTTTCCGCAACAGTTTTTTTTTATTTTAATTTTTTTTTTCGTATTTTTAATCGAGACTTTGTATAAATTACATCTTTATTTTTTTATTTATTTATTTATAAAATTTTTCATGTTTTTGAATTGCATGATATTCTGACTTCTTAATCCGTCTTAATAGTTCTCGCAAAAAGAAATCAACTAAATTCAAATTTCTATATTAATGATTTCTTGATCCGTCTTATTAGTTCTCGCAACAAGAAATCAAGTTCATTTTATATATTTTTAAATTCTTAATCAGTCTTATTAATTATCGCAAAAGAAATCAAAATCATTCAAAGGTTATACAAGAAAATTCATTTTTTTAGTCTGATTTCTTAATCCGTCTTATTAGTTCTCGCAAAAAGAAATCAAACTGTAATAACTTTTACACTTACTGTAAAAAATATTTTCGTTTCCATGATTTTGTCAAACTCATTGAGAAACAAAATACAAATTTCAAAACTGAAATAAAAATTATAAAATGTTTCCACCATTTGATAAAATTGACCGTTATAATTTTCCCAATATGCCAATATTGAGGCACAACCGCCATCTTTGTTTCTTCTTGCGCAAATTATCACTCATCAAACACATCAAATAATCACTGGTATTAAATTCATCCTACTTTCTTTATCGTATGTAAGAATCCAAACCGTTGAATTGTTTCTAATTCTCAATATTCACATATTTGTCTTCCAATCTATTTTCAACTTTCTGCCATCTTGTCAAGCACAAATTATCACTCGTCAAAAAGTTAAAATAATCACTTCGGTCATCAATAGTTTATTTCCATTTCGATTGTTTGTGCAATGTCTCGATAAGAGCTACTTACATGTTGGGAGCATCTGTTCCGCCACCGACGCTTGCGCCATTGTCGTGATTTTTGCACTCCATTTTACCACATACAACACACCAGCCTCGAAACAACTTCAGATTCCCGTCTATTGGATTTTCGGATTTCACTCAAAACACAACCGTTCCTGTCAACAACGTTTTGCAAACTGATTTTATTTCCTTTTTCTTTCCCTGTTACAGCCGTTTGTTTTCTCTATTGATTTCTCTTTTCCTCTCGCCGTTATTTTTCTCTTTTCGATAACGGCTCATTGCTGCGCCGTCAGCCTACCAGTGCAACCAAAATTTATTTGAATATTTATCTCTCACGCTATGAAATTGTTACACCTAATAATTGATTTACACTATAAGCTATTGTTCCTACAGAGAGATATTGAATTATTTGATGAAAAAACTCCTGCGCCAACTCCATTTGCAGATTTTGATCCGTCAGTAAAAATTTGTTCGTGGTTTTTAAATTTCCGGTTTACAAGCTCATTGAATATCATTTTTATTTTGAAGGGATTATCTCCAGCGCGAACTTTTTCTTTGATGCTCCAATCAATTTTAGGCGTTGGGTGATTCCAACGTCGATCTCGTACACTGGGTGTATCGGCCACTTCGGGCAGAACTTCTGCAAAGTTTTTTGTGAGTATACTATTGATATGGCGTTGTAGGTGTGTTTCTTCTCCGCTTGTTTTCTCTAGAAATCCAACAGTTCTGTTTGTTAGGATTTGCACTGTCTTTAGGTGAAAAGGTATGCATCCAGATTCGATCATACAGGAGTTAGTAGGTGAACTTGGCATATGACCTGATGCCTTTTTAATAATCTTATTATAGATGGGTGCTAATGTTGAGACTAGTAGATCTAGATTGCGGCATGTAATTTCGATACCGTAGAGCAATTTAGAGGTCAGTATACTATTGCCAACGCGGATTATTGTGTGGCGGTTATTATTTTGATGTCTGCTGCTTATGGCTGACAACAATCTCAGTCGACTATCGCACTCGTTTTTCACTATTTCAAAGTGTCGCTTGAAGTTCAAACTTCTATCGAAAGTAACACCCAGGACTTTTACATTTTTTTAAAAGGTATCGAATTGTGTCTGATCTTAACTACACGGTCATTTGCTCTGTGATTTGAATTACAACAGTGAAATATGCAACTTTTTTCTGCAGAGATCATAAAACCGATTTCATCTGCCCACTTTGATACGATACGGATTGCATTCTGCTGTTTCCTACGGGTTTTAACATAAGATTTACCAACTGTTAAAAGTAGTATATCGTCGGCGTATGCAAATGCATACATGTCCTTGGGTAAGTTATTGAAGACATTGTTCATGGCGATCAAAAAGATAGTGACTGAAAGCACAGACCCTTGTGGGACTCCAGTTTCTTCGCAAAATGATTGCGAGGGTGAGTCACCGATTGCTACTTGGAACGAGCGATTTGATAAAAAATTTTCAATGAACACACACAAGCGTCCATTGAGCCCCCACTTCAAAAGTTGCTTTAGAATGGCATCCCTCCATACACGGTTGTATGCTTTTGATAAATCCAAAATTCCCATATCGACATGATGACCCGATTCTCGTGCATCGTCTAGCACTTCCCCTAGACAAGCGAGGTAGGTACCACATCCACGGCCCCTGCGAAATGCGAATTGACGATCATCGAGCAAACTATTTTCTTCTAAAACGGTAGTTAGCCTCCTATTAACCATGCGTTCAGCTATTTTACCAATGCAACTAGTGAGGCTAATAGGTCGATAACCCTCTACTGTACCGTGATCTTGTCCATTTTTCGGGATAGGGATAACAATGCTTTTACGCCATTCGTCAGGAAATATGCCAGTTGTCCATATTTCGTTGATGCATTTAAGGAAAACTTTTTTCCCGATGTAAGGTAACCGTTTGAGCATCGGGTATCCTATGTAATCTGAGCCTGTTGAGGAGCCTTTAACGTGATCTAATGCATAATATAGTTCCTGTATGGTAAACGGTTGATTAAATTCTTTGGTAACGCTGTTACTTATTTGGAATGGACTGATTTGAAACTCGATCTTGTTTTTAGTTTTTAAGAATTGTTCGCTATAATTCTTGTTGGCGGAAAGGGATTCGAAAAACTTGCCGAATTCGTTCGCGATCGTTGGTGCGTCGTCAGTTAACTGATCATTAATTTGCAAAGTTATCCCTCGAGATCTTTTTTTACCGCTTAGGCAGTTGACACGTCGCCACAACTCAGAAATAGAACTGTCTGGACTGATGCCATCTAAGAATTCCTCCCACGAAATGCGTTTGGATTCCTGCATACACTTACGGGCAGCGTTCCTAGCTTTTTTGAAATGTTCGAAAATTTCTGTACGTCTTGGGTCGTCTTTGGGTGTTTTTTGTAATTTTCGTAGAGCCTTCCGACGTGTCTTGATGGCCTGTTCTACTTCCTTATTCCACCAATGTACAGCTTTTCTTCCAGGTTTATTACTGGTGCGGGGGATGTTCGCTGCTGCTGCTTCTTGGATTCGTTCGGCAAAATCCGATATGGAATAGTTCTGGTCAGGATCTAGGGAATCCATGATGGCATACTCGAAATTTTCCCAGTCTGCTTCTCCGTAGATCCACCTTTGGCGTCGAGTGGTTGTAGGGATAGAATGGTGAGTTTTAATTTCAATCGGGTGATGGTCGCTGCCCAGCGAGTCCCAACCGATTTCCTATCGGATTTGGTTCAGAAGATCAAAAGATGCGATGGAAAGGTCGATATGACTTGTTTGGTTGCCCCGGCGAAAAGTTGTTGTCCCATCATTAAGAACAACCGCATTTTCTTCCTCAATGGTTTGGATTATTGAAATACCTCTGCTGTCATTTTTGGGGGAGCCCCATTCCGAATGATGGGCATTAAAATCACCGAGTATGAGGTACGGTCTAGAGAGTTGTGATATCAAACCACGAAATGTTTGCTCGAAGTTGGTTAGATGGGTTGATGACGGGACGTAAACTGAGACGATTGTAATGTTATTACCGGTCAATTTTACTGCCGTTGCTAATAAAGTTGTTTCTAGTCTCAGTACTGAATGAGGGACAGTTTTTAGAACGGCAATGCTGACATTTTGCCAGTTGTTCGAGCCGTGCTTAGAGTACCAGCAGTAGCGGCCTCCTAACCAGGAGTTTAAATTTGTGTTGGGTTTGGTATGAGTTTCCTGGAGTGCAAGGACTATTGGAGAATTTTGAGCAGTGAGAAGTAACAGGTCGTTGAGGTTGTTCGCCAAACCGTTAATATTCCATTGAAGGCAGAGTCGGCGTTTAGCATTTTGTTGGTTGGATTCGTTCTGTACTAGGACATCATCAGTTGGGTTCGGCGTGGGAATACAATTGATTTCCGATGGATCTTCGTCGATGGTTGATGCGTCTAAAAGATTAAGTGCACTGGTATATTGTTCTTGAGAAGAATGTGATAGGGTACTTGCCTGTGTATTGGCAGGTTGCCCTAAACGGACAACCGCCAGAGGATCTTCAGCTTCTGGTACTTCTCTGGTCGGGGTCTGAATTGGGCTACGCTTTGGTGATACAGGTTGTTGGGATCGGTTGGCTTTTTCGGAAGATTCACCATCTACGGGTTGGGGTATGACGTCCCGGATGGATTTTCTTTCCAAAAGCACTTCCGTATGCAGTTGTTGGGCTTTTATAGGCATGTAGGTGGGTGAATTGCTAAAGGTAAGGGTATTATCGGAAACGGTTTGACAGAGTTTATTTTTATGTTGATCTTTGTTTGTTTTTTTCGTTTGGTCCGCCATGAGGAGTTCGAGGAGTTTGTTCAGGAGTTTCCGTATCAGATGTATACATATCCATTTGCCGAGAAACCGTTTCAGTGTTTTCTTGATCTTTGTTGGTCATGTGGGTGGTCTTCTTCATTGGAGGGCTGATAGAGGTAGCTACACGTCTTTGTGAAATTCCTCTGTTCCGCTTAATCTCGTTTCTTTGCTCAAATTTGTCGGGGTTCACAGTTCGTGATCGGCTCCTAGTTCTGTCCATAGTATCGTTGTTTGGCGTAGTTTGTATATTGCTGTTAACGTATCGTACACTCAAGTCCTCTCTAAGATTTTGAATTTCATTGAGAAGCCTTTCGATTTGCATTGACTGTTGTTTGTTGTTGTTTGTCAAATTTGCGATCAGTTCGTCCTTTCTTCTGTTTTCCTTGATTAGTTCGTCAAATTTAATCGAATCTATTCGATTTTGGGCTGTAGCTTGAGCATAACTGTTCTGTCCGCTTTCGACTCGCTTTCGAGCTTCTGCATAGGTGATGTTGGAATCGATTCTCACTTTGACTATTTTGGCTTCTTTTTGATAGACTTCACACTTTTTGTTTCCTGGTCTATGTTCTCCTTCACAATTGCGACAAAATTGAGGCTTTTTGCATTCGGGTTGTTCGGTGCTATCAGTTTCATCAGGATTTGTCATCGGATGTTCTGCAGAACAGTTGAAACAACGTTTCGGCCCTTTACAATGTTTCGATGAGTGCCCATACTCGAAGCATTCGTAGCACAACATGGGGTTGGGATAGTACGTTCTGGTGGCGACTCGTAGTAGTCCTACCTTCACGTATTCGGGGTACGTTGTTTGTTTGAAGGTGAGAATGAGTGTAGAAGTGTTAACTTTTAAATTGTCTTGCTTACGAATGATCCTGCGTACTTCTGAGACATTTTGGTTGGCGAGTTGTTCTTGAATTTCCGTTACGTTCATTTCGATCAAGTCATACGATGAGATGACGCACTTGCAGGAGTTTAAAGTTGGGTGGTACTTGATTGTTATTTTTGTGCCATCGAGTAGACATTGAAGAGCCAGCAATTTGTCAACCTGTTCCTGTTTCCTGGTCTTTATAGTGTATTTCGTACCTTGGGCTTCACTATAGGCCGATTCGACACTACCTACTGCCTTCTCTATTGATTCGCCTATAATAAACGGGTTTTTAGGTAAGATATGACCGTCGATTCCAGTCATCTGAAGGATTATGATTCGACCGAATTCTTTGTTTTGGTCCATGAACGATGGGAATCTTCTACCAATAGGTCCATCTCGAGGCCCTCCACTGGCGGAGGCCATTTCTTCTTAGTGATTCAATATATTGAGATCCTAAGTTTCGCACCGCTTAGCTATTAAACTGGAGCTAAGCTAAGTGATAGCAGTCACCTGCTACCTACCCCAAAAGGTGCATGTATTGTGCTGTAATCGTTATCAGCACCAATCGCGCCTTCAACTTGCATGCAAGTTTATGTGGCGTCAACAAGGCAATATGGCGTCTTCGAATGTGGAATATAGATTTCTTATTCGGAAAAAGTTTCGACAATATTTCACTTTATAGTCTCCTTTTTGTGAAAACCCGATATACTTAGCGTTCTCGACACTTTCCGGACTCAAGAATAATTAGAATTAGCATTAAACTGAATCGAGATCAATGCTAAAATCCGATAGAGAACAAGAGGTTTTAATTGCACCACAATGAACAATCAATTGCACAGTGGGACTATTTTTTTTTTTTTTTAGTTTTTCTTTTATTGGAACCCCGTTTTGAAAAATAGTTAATTAGGTAAATCTTGAACATCTTGAACATGTCTTCAGGAGAAAAAAATCGAGATTTCAGATTATAATACAAATGCAATGGTATTTTTGAATAGTTAGTAAACTAACTACTAACAATATTGTACAGTTGAAGATGGCTTTCTTTTTAGTTCTAGATTAGGTAAACTCGAAACTGCTTTAAATACGGTCTTGTATATTAGCTTCAGATTCATCATTTTCTTCTTCATCTGGATAATGGTTATAAGATTTTTACACTTTACTTTTTATATGCATAGCATGTGTAGTACACGTTCTTGATTCACTTCTCTTTAGGTTTATGTACTGTTTCACTAATACCATCTGTCGTATGCATCCGATGATGTCAATTAAAATGCGGATGGTTTTCTTACACCCTCAGTTGAGTTTTTAGTTCCAAAACAATCGATTTTTGATGAGTTAGAAAAAACATTTGGTGATTTAAAACATTCGAGGCTAATGATTTTAATAACTACCTCAATAAAATTGCCTGCAAAAGGGTTTTTCTTCAATTTTGATGATTGCTGTGCTCTGTGCTACCGATTAATATGATAAAGAATTGAAAGTTATCAACAGAACGAAACTTTTGGATGTTTTTCTTGTGTTTGCGATAGATTTTTCGTTTGCTAGTTCGTACAACCTCTGTCAGCTTGTGTGGATTTTTGTTCCGGTTCCTATATGTTTGTGAAACCGGATGCGCTGCACAAGATTTAGGTACTACACCAAATAATCAATGGTCCACACACATCAACAAAAGTGCTTCAATATGAAGTTACACGGATTTCTTGTTCTTTTTCGGGACTGACATAAAATGTTTGAGGGGATAATTCACCGTACACTATACATATTTAGATAATCTAGCAGCTAAAAACTGGTGGCCGCTGTCTACTTCCGAGAACGATTTTGTCTTTCCGACAAAATGCGCGGAGTAACACAGACCCTTTCGAAATGAGTGCATTTAAGTCGGATGTGTACTATTTTGTTGGTAATCATTGAGCTGTTTGATTATTTTTTTTTTTTCATTTGTTGGAAAACTTTGCGGATTTCAGTTTAAAATGGGTTGAGAGAAAGAAAAGATGTCTCAGCGCTTGTGCATGTAATGTTATTTTGCTTGCTTGCTTGCATAGTTCTAGTGATATATAAAGTTAACAGAAAACAGAATTAACAATTGTCAATGGTTAAATAGGTAATAATAGTAATTCTAATAGAGTAAAGAACGATAACAAAGACTAAATATAAAAATGCTACCGCGAATAGAAATTGTGCTAGATTAAAATTTGAGATTAGAACATGTTGAATGATTGATGTGTGCAAGGTTACACTTTGTAAACTTCGAATTTTTATATAAACGATTGGAAGCGACAATTTGAACGACGTTAAGTTGTGTTTTTTTAGTAATTATCTGCTTTTATAAAAGAGGAATAAACTTTTGGCACCTAAAGTTTTAGAGTGGTTTGTTTTCGTTTTGTTTTTCTCTAATAACACTGGCTGAGTATTTCATTTTAATGTACAGAAACAGATATTTTGCTTTCAATCCTGAAGTCCTCTAGGAGAATCCTCATGTCAGAAAAAAAACGATGTTTTAGATCGTTTGGGACGAAAAATCCACTTCGATCAACAGTTAACAATATGTACATCTTATTTCATACATATCGCTCCTCGGTAAGGAAAACGATAAACTTACATTTTCGGAAACATGGTCAGAATAGCAGCACATATCTTCTGTGGATTCGTTTCATCGGGATACATCTGCATCACCGCCTGGACCTGTTCTTCGGGGAAAATACTGGCAAGATGGTAGTGCAGTCGACGTCGTTGTTCTTGCAGCTGTTGATGGACAGCTACCTGAGACGAGGTCGACGGAGGTGGTGCTTGTGAACCAATAATACCGGTCGAATTCGATCCTGTCGCCAACGTGGGCGGTGGCCAAAGGTTTATATGTGGTTCCGATGAGGATGCTGGAGGAGGACCAGTGTTCCACGGCCGTGAGGGATCTGGAGCTGATGATATGCGTGTTACGTTCTGGAAAATTGAAAAGTATGTTAAATAGGTATTATTTGTTTAAAAAAGAAGACCGATCAATAAGCGTACCTGGTGCAGATCCCACTGTGCTGCAGGGTTAGGTCTGGCGCCACCACTGAGCGACGGGGCTAATGGACGATGTGGTGATAGCTGTGCCGACGAATGATGTTGTGGTGGTGCCTGTTGGTTGGCGCCAGAAACCGAGCCTGGGGTGACATTACGCTGCATCTGGTAGATTCGTGGATCGCATCCTGCGGGGTTAAGCGTTAGCTGCCGGTGTAATTTCCTGTGTAGATTTACACTAGGATCAACACCACTTGCTGACGAATCGATGGACTGTTGTTGGGGCTGAACTTGCTGTTGTGACGGCGATGGTTGACCCGGAGATGGAGGCTGTGTTTGTTGTCGGGCCCACAGTGATGTACCGTAGTTATTCGAATGATGTAACTGATTGTACGTTTCCTTAGAAATGTTCTCTATGCTATGAGATTTAGGGAATATTTGAGAATCGACTAAATTGTGCGGTAGCGACAGAGGGGACAAATCCCAATTCGATCGGTTTGGGTTCTGTAAGTAAGGATGTTGCTGCAGGTGGAGAGTTTGTGGTAACTGTGGTTGTTGAGTCAGTTGATCTCCTAGATTAACTCCAAACATCGAATTGCTACTGTTGCCACTATCTGTGGGAACATTCGATCGTGTGCGACCTAAAAAAAAGGAACATATGAACTAAAATCAACTAGCAAAACTCAATTCTAACTTACAAAGAGCCTTTCGTTTGTCATTTGTTGGACTAGTTTCATTGCTACTGTTTGAAAGTGGTACGCTGAGTGATTTCCCCTGTACCACAGTGCGGGCTCCACCCCCACTACTACTGCTTCCGGATTCAGCTCCAACACTACTCCGAGCCTGTAGATGCCGGGCAGCATACTCGGACAGCCGTTCAGTCACCGATTTGTGTGGCATGCTGCCCCGTTCCGGGTGATAAAATTTGCACTTATTGCCATAGGTACATTTCTTTCCGTAAGGACACTGCAAGGGCGGGTCTGTTTTACGTGGCTGTACTCGCAAAAAGTTATCCAATGTGGGCCCAGAACGTCCAAGAGGGTCATCAGGTGGCATAAAGCGATCGTTCACAAAGGAGTACATAAGTACACGTTCTTCGACGACCTTTTTGAATTCGGAGCTTTCCTGCACCAGATCTCGGTAGTTATCGTTAGATACCACGATGCCATCGTTCTCTGCAGCGAGCTGTTAAAAGACGAAAAAAAATGTATCCATTAAGAAACGTTGACAAAAGTATTAGCGGTATTAGCGTTGGCGTACTGATGGACCATTAAGAATCATTCAAATGTTACTGTAGGATGAGATGAAGGATATGACGAAAAGAAATCAAATTTAATTAAAAATAAATTAAAATAATAGTTGTATTCGGCAACACTGAAGCTAAATAAAATAAAATAAATTTCATTGGCAGCACTAGCCAAACAAACAAAACAAAGTCAGTCATTGATCTATTCTTGTGAGCGACAGACGTGTTTAAGTGAATCTCTGAATTGAGATTCGTAAAATCACGACAGTTACCTAACGCGATTTTCGTTCATTTTCAATTCCCCTCTACTACGTACCAAATCCGTAATAAATATTCTGTTTGCCTAACACAGCTAGATAGATATCCCGCATCACGTACAAAATCGAAGTTATATCTAAATAACGTTTAAAAGCTGATGAAAATACTTTCAGAGACCTTCAACATTCGCAATTTTCCGTTGCATAGGGAAGGTTCTTAAAAACACTAGATCGTCTGATTATCTTTCAAGATCCCAAGAGTTGCATAAATAACTACAGAAACCGAAAAACGTCCAAAACGCAAAAATCTGGAGTTACAGTAGTCGGGCATTTTTGAAGGATCTAGCAGTTAATTTGCTTTTTGAAAAACACTTCATACTAGTTTAAGAATCTTGAAGTTTACATGATTACATGTTAACATGAACTACAGAAATGTACGCGAAACTCGGAAAAATGGATTGGATGTTAAGGTCATGCCTATGAACAACAATTTTGAAGGTTCAATACGTTGCATCAGGTGGTTACGTATTCGAACTATGTTTTCACGCTTTGTGTGTGCCTGCCATTTGTGTTTCATATGAGTCCCTTGAACCGAAGGGCTATAAGCACTGACCACTGATCGGTGGTTATAAGTGTATTATTTAACAGTTCAGTGTTGAGGATGTCAAGGGATGGTTCGTTGGGGAATGTTTAAGATTGAAAACTATGAGGGCTGAGCTGAAATCGCTTCTTGGCCTGCTAGAAGACCACATGCCAAATTTCAGTTCATTTTATTTTCTCTGGAGGTCGCAGCGACCATCAAGTTTGTATTGACATTCGACAGGATTTGCTATAATAGCTAAACTGCAAAATCCAATTTAGGACTTAATTTCACACATTTCTTTTGAAGATCGTAAGATGATTCGAGTTTGAGTTCGACAAAAAGGTGTAAACGTAGAAGAGAGATGTGCCAATCCTAACAATGATCGGTTAAAATTCTTTGTCGTTCAAAATTGTACGGGACAAGAGGCTATTCGGTGATGGTGCCCTTGAGAACGTACATGTGTACACACATGTGCGTATCGTGGGATAAAAAGCTTTGGTTAGAGAATGACTAAAATAATGGAACTGATTTTTCAACACCATAACCTATCCAGGACATGTCGAATTCCTGCCGTGGATTTTTTAGGTTTCATTTAATCTCAACATTAGGATATTTTTTTAAAAATGATTGACATTTATTTATATTAAAGAATTTTCAGATGAGGAAATAAAAAAGAGAGGCGTGTATATGATTGACAAAATTCCTATACAGCATTTATGATCGTCTCTATCGCATTCCATGATATGCAAATTGGTTGCGTTTGAGTGACCATTTCATGAAAAATTCCATTTCCATGTGAAAGAGTAAGACAAAACTATGACCATAATGAGCATATGAGCATATTTTTATTATAAACTCTAGGTTTCCCACCGATGCAATTTGCGGGTGCTTGATTAATAATGTTAAGCTTGTTAAATAAAAGAAGCATATGATGCGTACAGGTAGGAGGGGGTAATATGCCCCTCCTACAAGAAGGGCGATAAATTGGACTGTAAGAACTACCGAGCGATCACTGTCCTCAATGACGCCTACAAAGTGTTGTCCCGAATCATACTTTGCAGCCTAACGCCCCAAGCAAACAGATTCGTGGGAAGTCATCAGGCCGGCTTCATGGAGGGACGGTCTACGACGGACCAGATCTTCACATTGCGGTAAATACTTCAAAAATTCCGGAAACAACAACGCACTATCTATTCATAGACTTCAAAACCGCATCCGATAGGATCGACCGCGACGAGATATGGAAATCATGGACGAGAATGGTTTTTTTCCGGAAAGCTGACCAAAGTGATCAAGGCGACGATAGATGAAACGCAGTGCTGTGTGTGGATTTCGGGTGAATTGTGAGTTCATTTGAATCACGCAGGGGGTCTCAAAAAGGTGTTGATCCTGCATAATGTTAAACGTGGCGCTAGAAAGTGTTATTCGACGAGCGATGGGCGAAATGCAACGATTTGCAACAGATCCAATCAACTTATCTGCTTTGCCGACGGCATTGATATGGTCGGCAGAACAACTGCGAAAGGAGGCGGGAGGAGATCTAATGCAAACTAAAACGCGAAGCAGGAAGGTTTGAGCTAATGATTGATACGTCCAAGATTAAGTGTATGCTGGCATGCAGATCCCAGACTGATCAAGCCCGCTGGTCCAGTAATAACAACACAGCAAATTTTATTTTGCTGGAAACCAGCTAAATTTTGCTGGTTTCAGCAAAATATCCCTACATATGAGGTGCTTGGGATCAGAGGGGTGCAAGTGCCAGTATGATAGTTTCAAGAATACGTGCTTCACAGTTGTGAAGGTGCCCGACTTTTCATATATTTTTCGAATTCGAGCAGTTTTATTTCAACAAATTTAAACAAATCGAGTTATGTACCAGATGTACATACATCGAAACATGTAGGATCGTTAGGTATACTTAACTCAAAATTGATGATTTTGGACTTGCACCCCTCTGATCCTGAGGGCCTCATATATAATACAATTTCGGTTTTTTTTATGAAATGTCAAAAAATAAAAATTGTAGATTTTAATAAGTCGGCGCATCCCCACACAATCAACACAAAAGAACCCACTTTGTACTGAAATTGATACAAAACATGTCTCAAATAATTTGAATCAATATCCAATAGCACAGCGCTCAGCTATGATTTGTTTTAAGATCCTAATTTGAAAGCTTATATGGATTGCAACGTATATGCTATTTTTTTTGTGTTTTTCTTAACTTTTGTAATCGGTCATTTTTGTTATTTTGATATTAAGGTTATTTTTAGCGTTTTTTCATACTTATCATTTCTATCTGTTTTGACAGTTTAATAATTTTTGTAATTTTTTCAGTTTATTTTGGTCATTTTTTTCTGTATTTCCATAATTTTTGTTATTACTGTTTCGTTGCAGGAAACGGAAAGCTCAAATGTTGATAGGAAATCTTGGTTAGAGTACTGGTAACTCTAACATCGACAACAGTCCAAAGTTCTGGTAACTTCACTGACGTCGATAGGGATAACTTTCTTGGTACTTGGATTCACAAAACCACACTTTTGTATTTGGGAATACTTTATTTTTACTTAGGACACGAGCTTGAGGATGCACTAGTACTAACTGAAGGTTGGAACAATACTCACTGAAAGGTGGAATATCACTAACTCAAATACAGAATAATACTAACTCACAAATTACTCGACTCTGTATTTATATGCTAATGGAATGTTCTGGAAACTACGGAATCATATCACTGAATTAAGTATAAAATATTCTAGATTCTTCTAAGGAATTATAATGGAACTTTCTAGAAACATCAGAAAATACAATGATATAGGAATGAAACATTCTGGAACCTTCTATGGTAGAACATGCTAAATAGTAATGGAATATTCTGGAACTTCCATAATGGAACATGCTAGTAACTGAACTTGCTGAACATAGAATCTTCTGGAGTATTCTTCAAGCGTATTGGTATACGCTGGAACAATTACTGTTTCATTTTTGTTATTTTAATACATATTTAACAGTTTTGGTAATTTTGTTATTTTCGTTATTTTTCAGTTTAGCTTTTTCGCCAATTAAGTTAATTAAATCATTTATGTCTTTTTGTTGTCAATTCTTTTGGATTGTTTTTGTCATTTTCGTAAATTTCCTTATTTTGGTAATTTTTAGCATGTTTGCACTTTTGTCTTTTTTGTCGTTTTTCTCTTTTTTTTTTGTCATTTTGTCAAAGTTTTCTGAATTTTATACTTTTTCTTACTTATATGTCTTATTGTCAGTTTTGTTGAGGGGCCGTTCACTTACCACGTCAACAACTTAGGGAGAGGAAGAGTTTTGGAAAAGTTCACGTTTGTCCACGGAGAAGAAAATGGGGGTTTTACAAATGTATATATACATATATATATATATATATATATTTATTGCATGTTCATGAGACTGGCCCATAACAAAGAAAATCCTTATATTTCACGCGGCACCCCTAGGATGGTGCCTTTAGGTGAAAAAATGACTTTCTGAAGGGGTCAGGTCATTTGGCAGAAGCACGAGTTGGCACAAAGGACTTGAAATTTGTATGGAGATTTTCGGAAATATGTATGAAAAAATCGACATACTTTCAGAAGATTGTAACGCGATACGAGTTGACTGTGATGAGTTATCCGCAATTGAATGTGGGATTTATTTTTGCATTTCATCGATATATCGTGAACGGTGAGATTGATGAAATTTTAAAAGTTACAGTAGGGGAGATGAAGGCATAACGAGCACCCGAGGCATAATGAGAACTACGCTTTTCTACGAAAGTGCGTATTTTCTTAAATAAATTTTCACGAGGATTTGTTTCGTACTTCCTATAGTATTAATTTTTCACAAAAACAGGAATCTCCTTATCATCTTTACAGAGATATTTAAAAAAAACTAGCTTGGTTCTCAAGTTACGAAAATATTATAATTTTTGAGCACCACGAAATAAGCTCTTATGATCTTAAAATAACCTTGATTGTTGGCACCGCTGGCAACCATGGTCAGAGAGGCGACGCTGCTGAGTGACGGATACGGTAGAGCGCTGCCGCGCTTGTCAAATTGACAGATTCGGCGGTTGAGATGAAGACGAAAATTTTCATTAGTTTGAGGAAATCCAACGCCTACAGATCGTTGCCCCTTAGTCTAATCTTTATCAGTGAAAGTTTCTATATTTTCCTCGTGAGTTGAGTGATTGCAAAGGTGAACTAGTACACCTCGTCATTCTTATTCGTAAGTTTCTGAATAATTACTAATATGAACTGATTAAAATAACAATTTAATGTCATGTAGGCAAGCCTAGCAGAAGGCAAACTGCACCAATTGTTCGGGCAGAAAATAAGGGATCAAACCATTTATTGTAAGTTAACAATTAAACCAACTCCCTTCTGTATCTAATAAATTGAACTTATTTTAGTTTGAGCCTAAGGCTAATCATCCAAGCGCTTCAAAAACGGTTTTTATTCCCCGTCCGAACAAAACTCAAAAATAAATGAGTTCGGCTCAAAGGATGGAAAATGAGGTTAGGAACCATAACCTCCAACAAGAGCCTAATGCCGAAGCAACTGCCTATGATTGTGCTCTGTGTGATGAGCCAAACCATGTCGACCACCATATGGTCCAGTGTGACACCTGTCCGCGCTGGTTCCACTACACCTGCGCCGGTGTTACTGAGGAGATAGAGGACAAACCATGGAGCTGCCCTACTTGCTCATCCGATAAACAAGCTGATGTCGCCGGTGGTGAATCTCAGGAGGATATTTCGATCCTTGAGTCCCTGGATTTGGGTGCACGGAAGGATGCACGCTGGAAGCGGAACGAGGTACAGCAAAAAGCTGCCGACGAACAGCACCAACGCGATTTGCTGTTGATGAGGGAAATGCGGCGGCGAAATTTTCAACGACAACTGCAGCGTGAGCAGCAGCAGCGCTTGGCGCAGCTCGAACTGGAACGCGAGATGCTGGAGATGAGACGGAAGGCTGATGAAGAGTACCAGGTACAGCGTAGACAACTGTGGGGTACCTACGGAATCAATCCACAATCGCAGGGCTACCCAGGCACGATGAATATTCCACGGCACTCAGTTGGTGGTGAAGAGCAAATAAAATTTCCCGCTGGTCCACAATCGTACCCAGCATATTCGACGCCGTTGTCCGGAAGTAATCCCCCTACGGTGCCGATGACACCACTGCGGAATCCAGGAGTGTATCCAACAAGAGCGGCTCCCAGCAATTCGAACGTACCGATCGTTCCTCATCCTCTCCCCATGTACCAGTTGCCACCTCCGCCTCCGGAGAAAATTGATGGCTGCAATCCTTCGAATGTTCCAGTGAATCTGGCAACCAGGCACAACCCGCTGTCAAATCGCGGTCTGCCATTAGAGGAACCAGTGAATCCAGAATCTTCGAACCAATTTCGGTATTCGGCCACGCATCACGTACATCTAGGGGGCCCAGTGGGTCCATGCGATCCGCCCAATCCGCCTCCACATTCGGATGCACAATGGCCGCAAGTACCTTTGCCACCTGTAGCCGAGTTGACCAGGGCACAGATCGCTGCTCGAAAAGGACCGTTCTGCAAACTACCTACCTTCAGCGGAGATCCCGAGGAATGGCCGCTGTTTTACAGCAGCTACATCAATGGAAACTTGGCGTGCAACTGGTCGAATTTAGACAATCTTGGGAGACTGCAGGAGGCAATTCAAAATCCAGCGCGCGCTAAAGTTCGCCACCATTTGATGCTGCCTGAAACGGTACCGGAAGCCATCGAAACACTCCGGAGGCTTTATGGGCGCCCGGAACAAATTATTTCTGCGCTTGTGCGCAAGGCGCAGAATGCGAAGCCGCCATGTCTGGAAAATCCAGTAACTTTTTCGGATTTCGGCATCATCGTACAGCAACTCACCGATCACCTGATTGCGTCCGGACTCCGGGATCACTTAGTGAATCCACATCTTATTGATATCCTTGTGGCCAAGCTTCCTGGTCAGACGCAGATCGAATGGATCCGCTACAGACGTCAGCAAGGTTGTTCTACACTGAAAACCTTTTCCGATTTCATCACCGCCATCGGAGCCGATGCTTTAGAGCTGGAACATATTAACCGGATGCCCGACTACAACAAGGAGAGACCGAAGACAGAAAAGCTGAGTACGGAGAAGAAAGGGAAGGAAAAAAGTACCGAAGGTTTCCTGCTCACCCACATCAATGAGTTCGAAAACAGGCAGAGCCGGTTACCATGTAGCTTCTGTAATCGAACGGATCATCGCACGAGATATTGTGACGATTTTGCGAAGCTTTCCTGGGAAGACCGCGTGGAGAAGGTGGCTAAATTGAAACTTTGTAATCGTTGCCTCAATGAGCACGGTGAGTCAAAGTGTCGTTTTTCTCAAAAATGTAACGTTGGGAGTTGCCAAGAATCACATCACCCACTGTTGCACCCACCGATCAACAGCAAAAGTACGCAACTTATAGTCACAACTGATTGCAACGCTCACAGTGTGCTTCCCCAACCACCGGTGATTTGCCGGATGGTACCTGTCCGAATCATTAACGGAGAGCAGTCTATGTCGATAGACGTAATCGCCTTTTTGGATGAAGGTTCTTCGTACTCTTTGGTCGAGCGTGATATTACAGAACAGATTAAGCTTTGCGGTGAGCCGCAACCACTGCTCGTCAAATGGACAGCCGGTATTTCGCGCCTGGAACGCGACTCGAAGCGAGTGAATCTGTCGATTTCCGCCCTTGATTCACCGGAGCAGTTTTTGTTGAAAGACGTGCACACTGTTGAACATCTGAAACTCCCTGAGCAAAAGTTTATTTTCGCTGATGTCGTCGGAAAGCACCAGCATCTGAAAGGTTTACCTGTTAGTGACTACCGAGACGATTCGCCGAGAATTTTGATTGGACTCAAACATCTTCACGTCTTTGCACCGTTGGAATCTCGCATTGGAGCTCCCGGTGAACCAATTGGAGTTCGCACACTTTTAGGATGGACAGTGTATGGTCCGCAGGAATTTACTTCTTCAGTCGAAGTTCTTGATCATCATAACAAAGACCCAGCTGATCACGAACTTTATGATGATTCTCAGAAGCGGATGACAACATTTGAGCGAAAGTCCAATGATCCATATAAGAGGAAATTGGCCGTAGAGTATCCGGATGCGGTAGCGAAAATGGTTGATAATCCTTGCTTCTCCTCTGACCTCGATAGCGCTTATTCGATGGTGAGAGTAGTCGCAATGTGGTTTAGTTCAAACTTCAGCTGGAAACCCAATTCTTCCTCAGTCCCTTGCTTTGAAATGATTATGACGGGACTTTCGATGTCAACCAAGGAGCAGCACAAGGTCGAACAAACAAATCTAGCTCAGTCTTTGCGGAACCAGTACAAACGATCTCAAAAACTAACAAACATCCTGTGGCGATGCTGGGTCAAAAGGCATGTTCCAGTCATCGATCAATCAACGAAGTGGCATGCCGATAGCCACCCGCTTGGTGGCCTGATGAACATCGCCGACGACAACAACAGGAAGGATGGATCTAGAAGTATTGTCAAGCAGATCATTTTGGGGCGAGATGCAGTGGTTCGTAAAGCTGTTTCGTGTTTGGCAAATGAAAGGCAGCCGCGACACCCGGTGAGCAAGCTTGCGGTGCTTGAGATTGGAGGTAAATCCAGTCAGGAACAGGACCCTGGACTAGAGTTACGGTGGGGGCTGTTGGCACCGCTGGCAACCATGGTCAGAGAGGCGACGCTGCTGAGTGACGGATACGGTAGAGCGCTGCCGCGCTTGTCAAATTGACAGATTCGGCGGTTGAGATGAAGACGAAAATTTTCATTAGTTTGAGGAAATCCAACGCCTACAGATCGTTGCCCCTTAGTCTAATCTTTATCAGTGAAAGTTTCTATATTTTCCTCGTGAGTTGAGTGATTGCAAAGGTGAACTAGTACACCTCGTCATTCTTATTCGTAAGTTTCTGAATAATTACTAATATGAACTGATTAAAATAACAATTTAATGTCATGTAGGCAAGCCTAGCAGAAGGCAAACTGCACCAATTGTTCGGGCAGAAAATAAGGGATCAAACCATTTATTGTAAGTTAACAATTAAACCAACTCCCTTCTGTATCTAATAAATTGAACTTATTTTAGTTTGAGCCTAAGGCTAATCATCCAAGCGCTTCAAAAACGGTTTTTATTCCCCGTCCGAACATTGATCTATAATGTACGCACTGCAACATGATGTACACATTGTTTCTCAATTTTTACCATCATAAAATTTTTGATTTTTCACTTTTATCAATTTTAAAACACGTTTTTACTTAAATTTATTGACTAGGGGCATATAGAGCACCATATTATCGAGGCATAATGAGCATTTTCTGCCGTAGAATCTAGCAGCGAATTAAAATTGATTTATAGCGCCACACCTTGACTAGTTTTCATCCGACAATTTAGCCTATTGGTAAGGTGTCGGAGAGGTAATCAAAAGACTAGAGTTAGATTTCTGTTCGAGGTGATTTTTTTCCATTCACAATTCATGATTGATTTTTTTATTGTTACATTATACGGCTAGTAGCATCATCCTCCGAACAAAGCACTTAATGTATGAGGGTGCGTGAATTGTTTGTATTCTACAAACAGACCAAGATTATTTTGTTATTGCTTTGTTTGATGAATCTACGACTCACCTGACTTCATCGAATTGAATTCGCTGCTAGATTCCCCGGCAAAAACGCACATCTTGCTCTGATTAATGGTGCTCATACTGCCTCAGGGGGGGTTCTCATTATGCCTCCACAGTGGCTGGTTTTCAGCTTCTGGCAAAATTTTTTAAAATGCATTTTTTAACGTTTTCATCTAGTTTTTCACGTTTCAGCCCGTTAGGGAATAGGCTTTTCAAGTGTCTGAACACGAAACAATAATGTAACCTCCATATTATAGCTATTTTCTATGGTTAAATAACCGTTTTCCTTAAGGTGGCCATTATGCCCCCATCTCCCCTACCGTTCATAAATGTATAGAAATTAGAAGCACGCGCACTGTCACTTTGACTTTGAACATCCATAACTTTTTACTCTGATGATATATTTTGATCAAATTTTCTGCGTAAGATAAATCAACTATCACACTATTTATCACAAAATTTAAGCTTTCTGGAGTTTGTGTGGCCAGAGATACAGTAATTCTACGAAAATAGGACTTTTTGGACTTTTACAATTCAAACTGCGATATCTCAGAAACTACCCAACTATTCTTATTGAAATTTTGCAGAGTGATTGTTGAAATATAAAGTTAAAATGTCTGAAGTTTTTGTAAAGTTCTATCGATGGGATAAAAAATTACGCGATGTATAATATTTCAGGCATGAACCTTAAAATGCGATCCATAGAATTTTGGACGATTCATGAGCAAGGTTGCCGAAATCACAGAAAAATCTTTAATTTCACAGAATTTTGGGAAAATTTTCATGACAGAATCTGTGTCACAGAATACAGAATTTTGGAAAAATTCACAGATTTCACAGATTTTATTCAATTTTGTACGTTTTTCAAAAATTCTATTTATTTTGTATTTTGGTATTTTCATTTTGATTTCGAAAATCATGATAAGATTCTTAATTTTAAAAGATTTTTCTCGAGCGAAATGTAAAAAAGACCCAATTTTCCATGACTTTCAATTAAATTAATGCTATTTCCATCACAGAAAGCTATCACAGAATTTCTCGATTAAATCACAGAAATTCAGAATTTTATTTCTCAAAAACACAGATTTTTTTTCGGTAACCTTGTTCATGAGAACGATTTCTTTTCCATCCACAAATCAGTAAAATAATGTCTGAAAAAAGGAATGAAGAAACAAAAAAAATCAAGAAATGATCATTTTGTGTTTTGAAACCAGAATCTCACCAAATTGTTTAAGGTTTTTTATTGAATCAGATTTACTGGTTGTTTAACCAAAAATATAATTTTCTTATGGAAACATTCGTCCAAAATTCTATAGAAATCGCATTTTCAGGTTCATTCTTGAAACATTGTACACCGCAGAACTTTTGATCTTATCAATAGAATTTTACAAAAACTTCAGACATGTTAACTTTAAATTTCAACAATATCTCTGCAAAATTTCAATAAAAAACGTTGCGTAGTTTCTGAGATATCGCAGTTTGAATGATAGAAGTCCAAAAAGTCCGATTTTTGTAGAATTACTGTTTCTCTGGCCACACAATCTTTAGAAAGCTCAAATCTCGTGATATGATAGTGTGATAGTTGATCTATCTTACGCAGAAAATTTGATCAAAATATATCATCAGAGAAAAAAGTTATGGAAGTTCAAAGTCAAAATGTGTTGAGATCACAGTAGCGATCGCCTCATCACCAACCAAACCATTGCTAGGAGCAACCTAACAAACAGTTGTTACCTAGCTGTTATTTTCCAGTCCAATCTTAATAGCCGTTCAAACCAGTCGAAATACACTTAAGCTCTGCAAATTAATAAACGCGTTTTCCTATTGATTCCGAGTCAGTTTAAATTAAGTCCCAGTTGTTAATTTAAACTCAATAGGTTATGGGCACCACCACGAAGGAACTCGCGCACGGAATCCAACAGTTCAACGGAAATGCGGCGGAATTTGCGAACTGGAGCTACCGGGTTCGACTGTACTTAAAGGCGGCAGGTGTCTCGGCAGTTCTGGACGGAGAGCCTCCGGTAACAGCTGCTGAGAGGAGAGCGTTTGAAGCATTGGATGCGAGGGGGCAGTCATTGCTGGTAAGCTGCCTAGCAGACGAAGTCCTTGAGGTCGTGCGTGAGAAGGCAACAACCAGGCAAATGTGGGAGAGTCTTCAGGCTACATTTGCCAAAAAGTGTGTTGCTGATCGGACCATCACGCGGAAGCAGCTGTCCAGACTACGGTTGAAGGAAGGTGGTGACATGCGGAGCCACCTGGTTGAATTTGACGGGCTGGTTAGGAAGCTGAAAACGGCAGGGGCAAAAATGGAAGAAGAGGATATCGTTTCGCAATTGTTTAACACACTCCCAGACTCCTACGATCCACTCGTTACGGCACTAGAAAGCGTGAACGAGGAGGTTTCCTTGGAAACAGTTAAACAACGGTTGCTAGCCGAAGAAGCAAAACGATCTGATCGTGAAGAGACGTCTACCGACTACCAATCAGCTTTTTCTGGAAACCGTTACGGTAAAAAACAAGGACCGCAAATGAGAGGCAAATGCCACAGGTGTGGTAAGTCAGGGCATTGGAAACGAGAATGCAAGAATGAACCGAACGAAAATGAAAACGGAACAAACTTGGAGAGCAATCGGTTTGTTAGTTTCTTGGCCGGATGGGATTCATACTCCGGAAGAAATCAACGATGTGTGGTGTTCAAGCTGGACTCTGGTTGTAGTGACCATCTCATTAGCAACAGGTCGCTCCTTACATCAAGTCGTGATCTGAAGGATCGGATTAGCATCAACGTAGCAAAGAAGGGACAGGTTATGTTTGCAAGAACGAGCGGCGAAATCAGCGGGAGAAGCAACAAAAATTTCACCTTGCATATGAAAGAAGTGCTGGTTGTCTCTGACCTACGGGAAAATTTAATGTCCGTAAAGAAATTAGCAAAAGCGGGAGTCTGCGTCATCTTTTCTGGGCGCACAGTGATTCTGAAGAAGGGCTTCGATGTTTTGGCCACAGGAAGACTCCATGGAAATTTCTACGAAATTGAATTGTTCGTCGAGGAGAGACAGGCAAACTTGTGCGAGCTAGAGGGGGATCCAGATGTTGGAGCAGAATCAAGAGTTGACAAAAATGTATCTGGCGATTCGGTCATTGGCGTTTACCATGGACACGCGACACCCGAAGCGATCCCTTCACACTCAAAACGACGTAAAATTTATGGATGTTCGTCGTCGAGGTCCAACGGAAGGGAGCACGGGCTCCCTGAGGTAAATGATTCAGAGGAGAATGGACTGCAATCAACACAGAAAAATCACGAAGAGCGGTTCGTGAAAGGCCCAAGCAGTTTGAAAACTCAAATGTACAACTGGACGTCCCACGTTAATGATGGCGGTAGAAATGCTGGTCGATTGAAAATAAGGCGGAAGGCCAAGAGACTGCAGTCAAACCGATTCTCCGAAAGGATGGGAATAGACGATCGAGAGGGGGTGTTGAGATCACAGTAGCGATCGCCTCATCACCAACCAAACCATTGCTAGGAGCAACCTAACAAACAGTTGTTACCTAGCTGTTATTTTCCAGTCCAATCTTAATAGCCGTTCAAACCAGTCGAAATACACTTAAGCTCTGCAAATTAATAAACGCGTTTTCCTATTGATTCCGAGTCAGTTTAAATTAAGTCCCAGTTGTTAATTTAAACTCAATAAAATGACAGAGCGCGAGCTTCCAATTTCTATACAATTATGAACGGTGAAATGCTATTAATTTATGGAATCAGTAGGTACAAGTGCAAATTAAAATGCAAAAAGCCTACAAGAAGTCTCTCCCCTAATTACTATTAATTTTCAGTTTTGTTTTTTTTCCCATTTTGTAATTTTAATCATTTATGTCTTTTTTGTCTTTTCTTTTTCGTTTTCGGCAGTTTTGTTGGTTTTTGTAGTTTTTGATATATTTTTTAATTTTTTCAATGACGACGATGTCAACTTGTTCTGTCATTTTGCTCATTTTTCTATTTTTTCCTTTTCAACATTAATATTAACATTTTTGATGTTTTGTCATTAAATCTTTTTGTCATTTTAAGCTTGTTTGTAATTTTTATCACTTTTAGCATTTAGGACTTTTGTCAGTTTTGTCGTTTTATCATTTTGTCATTATCAGTTTTCTAACTATTTTCATTTTAACATTTTTTGTCATTTTTGTTTCAGTTTTATTAGTTTTTGATGTTTTGGTCACCAAAATTTCAAAAATGCAAAATGTAAAGAATTACTAACATAAAACGAATAATAAAATTGACTAACATGACAATGATAGTAACTACAATACCAGTGGCATTTCTATCTTTTTTGTAATTTTTTACATTTTTTCTTGTTTTATAATTTTTTGTCATTTTTGTTGTAGGGTATGTTTGTAATTTTTAATGTTTTTTTCTTAACATATTTTTCATATCATATTTTGTTATTTATTTTTGACATTCCTGCTATTTTTCCTTTTTTTGTCAATTTTATCACTTCTGTGACTTTTTTATCGTTTTATTCATTTTTGAGATTGTTGGCATTTCTTTTCATTTTTCATCTGCTAGTAAAAAACAATACAAATAATATTGCCGCCGGTCGTGGCCTAGAGGATAGCGTTCCAGTCTTCTAAGCCAGAGTCCATGAGATCGAATCCCGATCACGGCACATATAGTACTCTTTCTGTGGTCTGGTGGTTTTAGCATTTGTTAGATGCTAGCCATAATATCCTTGAAAGATGTACGTTAAGTAAATTAGATCTCTTCAAAGAAACATGAAGTTTCACTGAGATCCTATATGTGTGTGTTCGTTTAAAAAAAAAAAAATATTAAAAATATCTAACGTTTTCTAGCTTTTCATTGCACTTTGGACTTCTATCATAAGAAACGAGAAGCGAGTGAAGAGAGTGTAACATACGCAAAAAGTAGACACAATGCAAGGAATATTTAAAGAAGGTAGTGTCAAGGCAGCCCTGCTCTAGTATAAGTAGGTACATACTGCGACGTCACAATCACGAAAAATTTCTTAATTTACTAGGAAATTTGCCTTTATCATAACTCGAAGAATTTGTTGGAAATTTTCCACTTTTAAAACATGTTATTCTTGCTCTTCAAGATCGGTACGAAAAAAAAAAAGATTTTCGAGTAATTTTTATATAAAATAGACCATCGAAGTTCTAAAAAATGATGGATTTTCCCTACTCAAATTTGCAAAACTTTAAAATTAGTTCAAAGTCTTTCATGGAAATGATCAAGTCAGTGCAGTTTAAGATCCTTATTACAGTAAAGTTATCAAAAACACATACATTTATACAAAACCACAATTATTTATTGGAATTTTAGTAAATCGAGTTAACAATCATTAATTGATGTTAATTGTTCTACATAAGAATTAAATATGGTAAACCGGTTGGATAAAAATCATAACTATCAGTTGAACACTCAATAACTACTAGCCAGACCTTTTTAAAGCTGATTTTTTTTCTCCGTTTTTGCACGTTTTAGCTTCAAGATGACATTGCATTCATTATTAGAGTGAGAAAAAAACATAATGCAATCTTCAAAGGACCAAAAAATTTCATAACATAGTGAAATAGAGGTCTTGCAACACAATTAAAATGAAATTGTAATTCATTTTCGTTCTAAAACGTGTTTTTTTTTTAAATCTGCCATTCGCATATAAATTTTCGGTATATTCGTTTTTGTGACGTCACAAAAAAAAATGTGGATATTATGAAACAAATAAGAACTCATTCAGAACAAATATCCAATAGAAGTAGTGCTACGAACGCAGATTCAAATTAGCGATAACATGAACCAGAAGCTTACCTTCAAAATATATCGATCATCGTAACACACCATCCGCTTGCCGCCAACTAATCGTGAAGGAGTAAAAACCAGCATACGTTCCTTCTCTAGCTCGTTCAGAATATCACCATCCTTAACCGGATTATCCGGTCGGGCACTTTCCTTCCGCCACTTGGGCACAAAAACTGTAATATCTTTGTGACCCCTGTTTTTAAACCAATCCACACACAATCGAATACCACGGCAGGAGAACACTTCCTTATTTCCGTGGCTCATGGCCACATTGCTACCATCTATCACTATTGGACGAAGAGATTCTTCACTGTGTCCCCCACTATTTCCTCCACTAACTCCCGAAACCACTAAACTAGGGGTGCTAAAATCTGCCGAAGAGGCAAGCAACAGGGGATCACTGAAACCACCTTCCGCAGTAAACTCTCCGGATCCTTTGGCACCGGGCTGAGACCCCAGCTTGATCAACTCGGCCAGCAGCTCGTTTTGGGCAGGATTGGGCCCTAACCGTTGCAGAGCCGTCTGAACCAATCGTTCTGTGTAGCCCAACTTGAGGGCAAATTCGACCCGCTGGGTATAGCCCGGCGATCGATCTGGTGATGTATGGCTCACATATTCCGCGAATTCCTGTCCCAAAGTGTCACTGGTTGTGCGCGATACCTGCTCATGGGACAGATCATCACCGTCACAGTCACTGTCGTAGCTGGAGTCCTCGGCCTCTGTTACGCATAACGAATCTAGGTATTGCTGGAAGAGATATGAGAGAAAAAATAAAGTATTACATTGGTGTTTATTATATGACAATAATGTTTGAAGTAAATACATCTATGAGAGCATAACGCGATCGAGTTTAGAATATCCTATACCTACAAGTCAGAAGTCCTGGAGTAGCAGCAACTTATGACAAACAATCTCGAGGCGGATGTTTACCTTGCTGCTGAGCTGGCATTCTCGCGCCATCAAAGCAGCAAAAAAAGTTGAAGAAGCAGCAAACAAGTAAATGAGATGCGGATAAGTTCAGTCCACATGTATGGAATGAAATTCTGTGTACAATAAAACCACGAGGTGTGAGAATCCACAACAACAGAACACTCCAATATAACAACAGATTTTTTTCCTTCTCTGCTGCTGCTGCTGTCGGCCAATGTTTGCATAAGAAAACGTATATAGGAGCTGATAAATGTTTGCAGAAAGACGAACCAAACACTCTGCGCTATGATGAACATGCATAAATACGACCGAGTAAGCTGAGTTGTTGAAGTGACTTTGCTGGAATTTCTGTAGGATTTATAACAGCGAAAGTCGCATCCCGCAGGCTTATGTTGAACTTTTGATAACAGATTGCCTTGAAAGACGTAACAGCAGGGTTTGACCTATGTATTTCCGGATGTATACGGTTCATTTAGTAATGAGAGCATTTCCATGAAACAGCTTCGAGTTTACGTAACAAATACGATCGTTCAAGAATACATCCCATCCTTAAAAATTGTGTTAGTACGTTTTACTTGTAGAGTAATATTTCGTAAATTTTCATATAGTTTTTCTCGGTAGAAAGTGTTTTGATAGTATCCTTAGCCTGAAAGATAAGCAAAATATGTGGAAGATCAATACTTAAGGCTTTGCGTCGAACATGTTGACGCAGTATTAACAGTGATGAATATCACCCTTAAAAAGTTAGCCCATATTTGAAGCCTATTACCTTTTGTATCTTAACTTAAATCGAAATGCTGTCTTCGAATGAAATATTTGTCATAACCAATTGTAATTGATGAGAAAACTGGATTTTCATGTCAATCCCATACCAACTTTAGGCTCGTTGAGCGACCCCTTCCCGTGCTCCGATCTGGCCCAAATTTGGCATGAGACCTTGTACTAGGCCTAGGATCAATTTCAGCCTGCAGCGCATAACATTTCACAAATTTCAAAATGTCCATACAAATTTGGGACAGTCTAAGGCAAAGGTCATCTTGCCTGGTGCTTTTTTGCCGTCGGTTGGAAACAAAGAATGTTTTTACACACACAGCGCTTGGTACATCATTCGACAATATCCTTGCTGGATGATTGTTTCTATCCTGCTTTGTCTTGTTATAGGATATGGGCTATGTTTCATTTGGTGTCTTTCAGACATATGCAATGCGGTTGCTCTGGGAGGACAATCTCATTTATTAGAAAGCTTGCTCATGCCGTTCGGGCATAGAATTTTATACCGATAATTCCACCTCCAAGGAAGTTCATTATTGGAGTAGCGTCTGATGTGTGGGTGTATCTATACGGGAATCCGTCAATTTGACGGTTGAAAAAAAGCAACACTGAAGAATATTACGATAGTACTGAAGTACAAATTCACAATTTAAAATCATGAATCAAATTTCTTCTGCGTCCGGTAGGAGTTTCAAAATTGATCGCCCTGTAACCCCTACGATAGTATGGGAGAGTGGGGAATCATGGGCCACTTTTCTTCGTAGTTCCATAACATACTATAAAAGATGAAATGAAAATAAAAAATGGTATGGTTTTCTACATTTTCAAGGTATCATAAGGTATTTTTTTTTAAATTTTGAATAAGTTATTTTCCCCAAATCCTGACTGTTTGAAAAAAAGTAATATTTTTTTAAAATTTGAGAAATGGTGGGGAATCGTGGGCCACCAAATCCAAATTGACCAAATAACATGCAAAGTTAATGAGTTGACCCAAAACTGTGATTTCCTAATTCATTTCATTATTTAAAAGCAATTTCAGATGATGAAATAAAAAAGAGAACTGTATATGATCTCGCGAACGTTTTGGCAAAATTTCTTATATAAGATGGAAAAAATATTTTTCATAACTCTTCATTAGGCATAAGAAAACTTTGCAGATAGGTAAAACGTATTTTAAGTTCTGAATGTGTATGAAAACATAAAAATATAGGTGATTCAAGATGTGTGGCCCATGATCCCCCACAAGCTATGATTTACAAATTGGTTGCGTTTGTGTGACTTATTGATGTTTCATCAAAAATTCCTTTTCCACGTGAAAGATCATGACAAAACTAAGATCATAAGCGTATGAGCATATTTTTGTTATGCACTTTAGGTTCCCCATCGATGAAATTAGCAGGTGTTTTTTTAATTATGTTAGTAAATTTTTCTAACTTTTTTTAGCTTGACAAATAAAAGAAGCATATGATGCGTATTTCAGTCAACAACATATAGGAATATATGCTCACGCAAAGCAACGACGATGACAGTTGGTTTGAGATTTTTATCTCAACACACATTTGAGATATTAAAAGTGGCCCACGTTTCCCCATGGCCCACGATACCCCACTCTCCCCTACCTATTTCCACAAACTTGAAAAGATATGTTACACCCACAGCTTCCCATGATTTGTACAAGCAAAACAATTTAGAAATTATGTCTACGGGATTTTACACGTAAATTTAGTTTATGTTGCATCATATCGATTTTACGCGATTCTTGTATCAAGGACATCCTGGTAGTAACTACTTTACACCCACAAAAAAAAGCGTGTGTTATTAAATTCTTATAAAAATAGAAGCTGACATTCGTCAGCAGTTTTTATTTACTACTTTGAAAAATCTCGTTGAACGTTTTGTGTTTTTTTTTGGCAATCTCGTTAATTTCCGGACACCTGGAACCGTGGCCGTGGTTTCTGACGCCAGTTTCGCATAATAGGAAAAATTATTTCTGCCTCAGGCCGCAAAGTGGTTCTTCGGATTGAAAAATTCCGGCACATCGAGAAGGATGTCGGTAGGCCACCGATTAATGGCTTCGAGAAAGCGTTTGCATTTTGGTGAGTTCAATTCATAACTTTCAAAATCTGATTCAGTATCTAGTTTCTTGATATTTTTCAGTCAGCTTACTAACAGAATACTAACAATATAAGGATACACTCGGTACAAGACAAATCATGGGAAAACTATTTGTTAGATAAAAAATAACATCATACAGGTTTGCTTCGTTCAAAAGGGGCGCCAATATCTAATTCTCATAGTGTACTTATAATTTTGTTGGTAAAATATTTTCCTGTTCTGTATCTTTTTGTTTTTTTTTGTAAATTTTTTATTTGAAACGGCTCCAATAAACCGAGCTGTGATATTCCTGTAAATGTATCATCTTTTACTGATCAACATATTTCAAAAGATTTGTCTTAATTGATACATAGCATAAGAATCTTATCTTATGACCAAAAAATAAACATATTCTTATAACGTTAACAACTTTCCTTCAGCCAAAATAATTTAGAAATTATTTTTATGAGATTTTTCACGTAAACTGAAATTTTGTTGCATCATATCGATTCTACGTGAATCTTGTAGTAACTAGAATTTTTCAAGTACCCTCTGGTAGTAACCACTATACTTCCATATGATTGCCTCTTGAATTTCACGTAAAATCCTCGAATTCATATAAGAAAATTCAGCTTGCTGACTGTCTTCGTTCTAGGGAAAAATGTTTGATAAAGTTAGGTTTTTTTTCTCGCTAGGACTATACCGAAAACCGTGACTTCTGTCAATTGCCTTAGGATTATTTGGAAGGTGAGTAATTGTCACAATAATCTGGATTCGTAGTCGAATAGATTTACTGTTAATTTAGACAGTGAAATTGAAATTCCTAACCATATAAATTGTTTTTTTTAGGCCACGGAAGATCCTTTTACGGAAGGCTTCGTTCCATCCAAGACTTACATGCAAATACGATCCTCGACACTAATGAATTTTAATGTTTGTTTATTTTTGCAGGATTTCACAAACTAAGCTGCCAATCAGGAATTTCAGGGGTTTTCAATGTGTATTATAACAAAAATAAAAATAAAAATGAAATCGAACAAAACATCTATTTATTTTGAGTGAATTACCATTTCAAATTTATTTCTAATTCAGCTAGATTCAATCTTAAATAATAATAACATTCATATCCACATTGCGTTGAGTTCACTAAAATTTCACGTAAAGTGTAGGTGAATTTCATGAGGCACAAATTCCTATTAGGGTGTATTCACGTGATTACTTTGTAGCATCTACGTGAAAATCAATTGGATAAAAATTATGTAGTTTTTCACGTATTTGCGACGTGCAAATTATTTTGGGTGTAGAGTACTTTTTTGATGCTATCAATAGATTCCAACGGATTTTTTATTCGAATGATGATTTCAGACACACAGCTAGATCTAGAAAATTAACCAACTATTCAAAGATTGATTTTGAAAAACTTTTGAAGAAAAAAACTATAAAAATAACATTTACAAACCCTCTTTACACTTTGGAATACATTTTAAGACGCTAAAAGATTTTTTAAACTGATCAACCTTTTATTTTAGTAAAGAGTAGAGATACACCAAATAATGGTATTCGACGAACGGCCGAATACCGAATATTGACCTTTTCAACTATTCGGCCAAACGAATATTCGGCCGAATATTCGGTCCAATATTCTGTTGAGTTTTCAATAGAAATTCTTCTATTTCTACTTCTATTTCTAATAGAAATTTTCTATTTCTGCCATCTTAATGCCCCTCTCGTTTTTAAGTCGATTATTCCCAACCAGATGTATCAGCTCTTTTTTAAGTAAAGGTCTCTTTGATTTTCAAAATGTCACAATTTGCTGAAAAGATATCAGATGACTTGTTGCTTGTAGGACGTTTATCACAAAAGAGATTGGGTTCCAGTGAAATCTGAGACAAAATATGTCAAAACAGCCTGGTAATTGCTTTTTAAAAATAGAATTATATGAATGTCTAATTTTTGCTAAATGTCATCAAAACAGTTGCTAAAAAGAACGCTGATCTTTAACCTTAAGCATGCAATACTTTCTACGGCATGTATCCATACGGCCGGTTCTGAACGATTTTTTGAAAAACTTGTAAAAAATGGGAAAGTCTGAAGAGAAACTATTCATTATTTTCAAATATACAAGAGGAAAAATATTTAAAATTACTTGAAATTTAAAGTTTTCCTCGAATTACAACAGCAGTGTTAAAATCGTATCTAACGAATTAATAAATTAAAAAAAAATCGTTTTGAGACACAAAATTTAAAAAATTTCAAAAAAACATTAAATTTTTATAATTTGATTTAGCAAAAAATCTGAATAGACCCGGGTTAAATCCGGAAATATGTGGTCAGACTTAACTTTTCTCGAATTCTGAGCATGCCAGGATATATCAAGAAAATTTGGAATAAACGATAATCAAAGCATAAAGCTTTCTACAGTGAAAAATACACAGAAACATCTAAAATGTTTGACTGAAACCAGGAGATTTTGATGATTTTGAAGCTTTTTGAACATTACTTTTGCATATAGTATAAATTATCCAACATTAGTTGAAAAAAATTGATAAGTCTGTTCTTGTATAAATTCAAAAAAAATAAATATTCGGCCTATTCGGCCGAATACCTAGCTCTCAACTATTCGGTGAGCCGAATATTCGGCTTAACGGTTTTTTGGCGGTATTCGGCGCCGAATATTCGGCGGACCCAATATTCGGTACATCTCTAGTAAAGAGTTATAGAATCGAAAAATAACCGTGATAAAATCGATCGTGAATTTGATGAGTAGTGATAAAAACGGATAATGATAAAACCAAAAACTACTGTATCGATAGAAGATTTTGTGCTTAAGTGGTGTGGATATAGGCTTCGATTGAATAATTATAAATGAGCCTCTTATTCAAATTCTGTAAGTTGATAAAGCCTAAATATGAGTGTGTCACCATACGATATTGAGCATTAAACTCGATCTGCTTTTCATAAAAAACATACACTTTGCAACTCAAAGGAAAAATTTAACCAACAGCTAGACAGGATTTTGATTTGGAAGTTAACTTCGACGTGAGGGTTAAAAATTTAAAAAAATTACCTTCTGATTGAAATTATTGCTAGTGATGAGCATTTTGGTTAGCGTTCGCTTGGGTAACACGTGGGTACTTGTTGAACAAAAAAAAATACTCCTAAACCTCTCCTTCGAGCTGCAGTCTCAACGTCGTTCAGCGCCAAACTCTGACTTGACCGTAAAATAGGAACTTTCGGTGCGCTACCAATCAATCCAATTTGCCTTAAACGTAACCGTCGTCGTTGAAATTTCCTCCCGGGGGCTCTCTTGTTGTTGTTGTTTTTGTTATTATTATTGCCGATTGCTCTCCACCGAATGCTTCACACAGGTAAGATCCGCTTCAGTCGCAGTCCGTTTGTCAGCCCATTCACTCTTTTCGGCCTCTGCTGGCTGGGGATGAATGAGTCGTTCGTTACTGTCCCGACCGACACGGGGGAGTTTGACTCTATTCACGCCACCCGGGATGAAGATGAAAAAGTTCGCAAAATATCATGAACCCCCTCCTCACTCGATATGCTACAGTTTTTTTTAGGCTAAGACGTCGACTAAGAGGTCACCCAAGAGCCTGCTGGCTGATGAACGGAGAGTGAGGGAAGAATCTCAACCGGTTTCCCAGGTCTGCAAATAACCGCGAGGGGCACCACAGCACAAAACCAAGATCCGGAGCCGTTGAACCTGCTTTGCTTTGAAGTCTCAGTCAGTTCAGCAGAGCAAGCAAGCAAGCAGTCGTTCGTACGTGAGTTGTGATGAGGTGGTTGAAGCCTGAAGACTGAACTCTCGCTGCCCAACTCTCATGTAATAGATCACTGAGCCGTTGTTTGGCTTTTTGTTTGGCAGATTGCGGTTGCTTGCTGACTAAGCGTCGCCGTCCATATGGCATACGTACCTATGTGGCGAGATGAATGGAGAGGACCTTTGCAGTGTTTGAGGACGCCGGAGTTGAAAGAGGTAGTATATTTAGTTGCTTGATGACGATTCGATTGATTTCTTTTTCTTCGAGCTCTGTGATCTTATTTTTCGATCGACCGTTACAGACGGATTTGATTTGCTAATATTCAGTAAACGGAGCAAACGGGTGGCGGCTAGATTCTCTTCGTTTTACTTTCGTTACGCGATTACGCTGCTTCAGAGTCGAATGTAGATTTCAATCAACCAACTTCGCGCGTGACGTCAACGGATCATACTCAATCGCGGGGATTTGAATCCTCTCCGCGATCCGTACCCACGTATCTACTACGTAGTTTGCACTTAGCCACACAATTTGTGTAAGCATTCAATCAGTACGGATGACGACGGACGGGTTTGAAATATTTACACTACACTTCACTCGTTGTTAGCGATCCCATCTACCGCAATTCTTCTTCACTCCCAAGATGAAACGATTATCACCTGCACAAAATCAACATCCTCTTTCGGTGCAACTAAACTCAATATTGAATCAGTGGGCACTTCTCTAATCCCCGCTAGCCTACCGAACTCCGCTATGCCTTATTGTAGGTATTACATCCGCTCTATTCCTTTCCCGTTTCGTGGCAGCACCCTTCAAATTTGTTTAGCCAATTTCTGAAATTTTCTGCACCACACTAAGCCTCAGCTATCAAGCTACATCCGGGATCGACTGCATTGGATTACGAACCGGAGCTTCACGACCGAACGTGGGGTAATAGCACAAAAAAAAACTTCCACTCAATCCCCCCAATAGCAACAACACACGGAGCAACTCGACAGAGCTCAAACGAGTCGAGTGAGGTAAAACGGCAGACTACTGGCTGATGGCTGGAATGGCAAACTCCAAAAAGCAAAGATCGAAAGAAAAAAAAATCACGTCTACGCGCACGCGAATTTCGTTTCAATCGAACCAGTCCCACAAGAGCTCACAAACAACAGAGGATCGGTCCGGGTTCGAATCACTAGGTATAGGTACACACTTCTTGAGCAGCGGAGCACAACTGTTTTCCATCGGTTTGACGTAGCAAAATTTTAATTCAGCTTTCTCGACTACCGCAGCAAAGCTTATCGCATCGCGGTTCGGCTCATTCATTCAGCTCCGGCTTCAAGCAAACGGCTCATTCAATTCGGGGGGAATCCGCGTGCGCGAGAGCTCTCGCGTAAAAAGCTTGTTGGTGGAGAGCTATCCTCAAATACAACAAAAACAACAATAATAACAACCACATGGCAATACAGTCAGGTGCGATTATATGGGTGTAGGAATGAAAACAGTCCAACAGGGACAGAAGAAGGTGCCATCTCCAAAATTGGGGGAAACCTCGCTCGATTCGGTGGGATGCGATATTTTGACACTCATAAAACCTGCGACTAAGCATATATCAAGTAGGTACCCAAAGATACCTATCTACTTACCTACTTAGCGAGTATTACGTATGCTATGACGCATAGTATTGTTTTCGTTTTTGGAGATGTCGTTACTAAATCAGTCCTTTAAATGCTTGAAGTATTAGGCGTTCAAGTGCTCTTAGCACTTTATGATTATTTTGGTGCATCGAAGAACTACTGCTAGCAGCTTTATTTAATAACATGATTCATTGAAGATGTATCTAGAGTAAGCTTGCTGTATTGCAAAGTACAAGACATATTCACCATGAACAAAAAATCGAACAAAAAACTCAAATTAAGTTCAACCAATTTTGTTGTTAATTTTTATTATTATTATAATATTTATTCATCGAACAGTTTTGTTTAAATGAATTGAAATATAAAACAAATACCAATCAAATAGAATCAAATAGACTGGACTGTTCCGCTTTTTTTCTGAAAGTATCTGGCAAGCCTAGCATATGCAATATTAGTTCCATCATCCAAACTGATTATCAGATCGTTGAAAAACAATAAAAAAAGCAGAGGTCCAAGATTGCTTCCCTGAGGCACCCCAGACCAATTTATGAAAGGATATGATATGCTATCACTAAATTTAATTCTGATACACCGATCTGTGAGGAAGGATTCCAACCAAACATCCATGTTATCATGAACACCAAGTTTAGATAATTTGGCAAGCAATATTCTGTGATCAATCCTGTCGAATACAGCCTTGATGTCGGTGTAAACAGCATCTACTTGCTTTTTACACTCCATCTGGTTCAGGCAACACGATGTGTATTTCAAAAGGTTTGTACTCACCGATCTACCAGGCATAAACCTGTGCTGTTCAGCCGCAATGTATTGGGATGAAGCTCGTAATAGAGCGCCACTCACCAAAAGCGCCACTCACGCCAAAGTTTAGAACCTGCCGACAAACTGGTAATACCTCGATACTGCATGACGTTTCTCCGGTCACCATTTTTAAATACTGGAACCATAAATGAATTTTTCCATTTCTCAGGAAATTTACGTTGCTGAAGAGATCTATTGTAGATTCGTGCTAGAGGCATTGAAGCGATTCGATGCAGCGGCAATAAATTACAGCTGGAATTCAATCAGATCCAGGAGCGAATGAGGCTTTCAATTTCTTCGCGGCATTTACAATTATCTCTTGGTTTATTACAAAAGTGTTAAGTTCTATTGCATCGACTGGAACATAAGAGTTGGCTTCACTGCACTCAGATTCGGAGGAAACAGTGTCCGAGAAAACCGATCGGAAATGCTCAGCAAATAAATTGCAACATGTATCTGGAGAGCTAGCAACAGCATCATGGTAAAAAACGGAGGTCGGTAAGGAGCTCGTTTTGCGTTTTGAGTTTACGAAAGTCCAAAAACTTCTCGGATTACTGCGTAAACTTGATTGTAAGCGTAAGAACTTTTTTCGAAACTATTTCTATTAAAATGAACATCCAAAAATTTTTGGATGTCTAAAATACGATTTAAACGATGTTGATGTGCTTCTCCAAAAAAAAACATTCAGATTTGCCCGGATATTTGAGTTGAAAAAATTGCCCGATTTTAGGCCATTTTTACAAGAAATCGTTTGGATTTGCTCAGCCCGGATGTGGGGAAAGTTCTCGAATGCTTATACTACAGGTTACGTCCAAAAAGTTACCGTTAATGTATATTCAGAAAGTGGCATCGGAACAGCTAACCAGTAGAAACATAATGGACTGGATGCAGGGTATTCTTGTAAAGGTCCCCAAATAAGGAGACCTGAGCGAGTGCGGTAACTGGCATGGCATAACTCTTTGATCAGTACAACTCAAACGATCAAAGTACTCTGCAAAGTGATCCTGAACTGGGTCCAAGAGAAAATCGACGCTACACTCCGACGGCAACAAGCTGGATTCCGATCCGGAAGATCGTGTGTGGACCACATCACAACGCTACGAATCATACTGGAACAAATCAACGAATTCCAGGACTCTCTTTTGCTGGTGTTCGTTGATTTCGAAAAAGCATTTGACCGACTGAACCACGGAAACATCTGGGCTGTTCTAAGACGACGAGTGGTCCCAGAGAAACTAGTCTATCTCATCGAAGCACAAAACGAGGCATTTTCGTGCAAAGTCCTGCACGAAGGTGTTTTGTCTGATCCAATCCAACTGCTGGAGTGAGACAAGAATGTATCTTATCACCGCTACTCTTTCTCATCGTGGATGGATGAGATCTTGACTGGATTGATTGACTGACAAAACCGAGGATTGCCTTGGAATCCTTTGACAATGGAGCAGCTGAACGACCTTGACCTGGCAAACGATATTGGTTTCGCTCGCCCAAAGATAACAAGGCATACAGAGCAAACTCGACGACCTCACCGAAAGCTCCAAGGCAGCAGGTCTCAAAATCAATATCGTAAAGACCAAGTCGATGGAAATCAACACAGAAAATCGTTCCAATTTCGTGGTAGCTGGACAACAGGTTGAGATAGTGGATTGCTTGCCTTATCTTGGTTGCCAGATTACGCCTGATGGTGGTACCAGGAAAGATATCGAAATCCGGATAAGAAAAGCCCGATTTGCGTTTGCGAGTCTCCGAAACCTCTACGAACTAAATTCTGAAACTTCAACTCAAACGTCAAATCTGTATTGCTGTACAGGTGCGAAACTTGATGCACATTTGCGGTGACAACGTGAAAACTGCAAGTTTTTGTGTATCGCAGCCTGCGCAACATCATCCGCCCTTGGTGTGGCCTGGCAATTGGATCTCAAACGTGGTGTCATCAAAAGGCGCTAGAAATCGAGATTCGGGAAAGTAAGTGGAGATGGATTGGGCTCACACTGCGGAGAGATGAAAACGAGATTTGCAGAGAGGCGCTTGACTGGAATCCAGATGGGCTTCGAAGAAGAGGCAGGCCCAGAAGCTCGTGGCGGCGTAGTCTAGCCGCTGAAATCCGCACAGTCGACGAGAACCTTGGCTGGCAGCAAGTAAAGAAGCTGGTTCCAGATCGCCAGCAGTGGAGATCTTTTATCTCAGCCCTATGCGTCGGTCAATCGGAGCCGGACCTTTAGGAAGGTAGGTAGGTTGTATCACAGCTACCGGTAAATCTATTCGCGATATTCATTTTGGCGGTATAACATTTCGCGTATGAACATGTTTGACGGTTTATCAATTGGCGATTTGTAATACTTGGCGATTTCTCATTTGGTATTTGACCCTTTTGGTGGTTTAGCATTCAGAGGTTCGTAACAATACGCGCTTCCCCAGTGTGTGAATTAGTCTATTTGGCGGTATGGATAATTGGCCACTGAGTCACTTCGCGGTATGTTCCAAATGTTCAAAAGGCCGTCCTAAAAACAAGGATCAGAATTACGAAGATGTCCTTAGGGGATTGTCCCTAGCTTTGGGTAAACCTAGAAACACGGGTCCTACCTAGATCTTTGAGAAAAACGGGGCCGGGAAACAACTCGTGGCAAGCTACGCATAAACGAAAACGTTATTAGATTAACACACGCATACATACACTCCATATCAGTTCATACACAGACATGGGATCCGGGTATATTGTACGCTGCATTGGAGATTTATCGACCTAGAGCGGACCATACCTTACACCACATTTGTACAAATGCGATGAAATTTTGTCGCTGCGAATACGTTTTGCATCGTGTATGGGACTGTTTGAATGAGCGGGCAGTCGGTTTGAGTAAAATCAGTCGGGATCGATATTTCTTGTGTAGATAACCCTCTGTGGAATAGTGTATGGTGCTGTCTGTACAAATTAAAGGCAATTTACTCAGTCCCAAGTGGGGTGGAGTTGGTTGTTTTTGTTTTAGTTGCTGTTTTCGCCCGCGATCGTTTGTGGGCGAGCATAGAACCAAACAGTCGTCGTGGAATCATCGTGTGCAAAATACGCCATTTGCATGTAAGCAGATACTTAGGCAGAAACTGCGGTGGATCCGTGCACCCATGGTGGATAACCAACACACATACACATACACTACTATTACTATATTATATGTATGAATCAAGAGGACGAATGACCAAGTTGGTTAAAATCCTCTATAAATAAAAAATATAGAATAGAATATGTATGAACCACAAGGGAATTGCTTGCCCTCTCACGGGCCATGTCGAATAACTCGGCGATCCGCTGCAGCAGAAGGAGGGTCCTGGTGAGTGTGACCTTGTCCATTTTGCGGTACGGAGCGGCAGCCTTGAGCAGGCAGTGTAACATGGGGGCAGTGTGCAGCGGTTTATGAACCTGCGAGTAATCAGCGCATATCGAACGGTGTCCTCGGTAGCTGCTGATGTTGTGGCGGGGGTCATGCCCATCTCGGTCTTGCTAGAGAAAGATTTCTTCTGCTACGAACACAAGCACATGCCCGATGTGCGGGGAAACATGTCAGAGAGGTCTCGATGTCCACCTGGCAGCACCCATCGCTTGATTAACGTCGAATTCTGGATGAACCGGAGACATGGAGAGGTGGATTTCTGCATGACACAGTTCTTGACTGGTCACGGATGCTCCATGCAGTACCACCATCGGTTTGGACACGTTGCCTCGCCATTCTGCCCAACCAGCACGTAGGGTAACGGACTTATTTTGGACCAGAGGACCTATTTTGGACCATCTTGTCTAGCTCTCTTATAAAGCATCTAATAATGAACAAAATTAGTGCATAACATTAAGTGCCCGGGCTTCAACAACATTCGCTAAAAAATTTCATGATTATTTGTTTTATAAGAGAGCTAGACAAGGTGGTCTAAAATTGGTCCTCTGGTTCAAAATAAGTCCGTGACCCTAGTGTTTAACTGGCTGAGGTTCGGACGAGATACGACAGCCGACAACATCGTGCGGAGGATGTGTGAGGATACCAATAGTTGGCGCATGGTCAGCGATGGGTTCACCCGGATCATGACTGCCCTGCAGAGGATTTGGAAGTTGAGCCACGTAAGTCGGGTAGGATGACATCACCGTAGGGATTCATCTGAGTCGCAAGCGTTTAAGACCTGTACGTGTGCTGTGACAGGCGCGAGTCTAGGATAAGCTGCTTTCGATTCGGTACAAGGCGGGCAAAAAGCCTAGGGTTGCCAGCCCCAAAGTTGCAAACCAAAGAAAGCAAAGCAAACAAAGATAAGACTCTACCTTCTGCGTATGCCAAGCTGTTAGATAAGTCGCGTTGTGTAGGATACCTCCACCGCCGCGGAGTATCTGAGTAGAACGCGCTCCCTACGACGGAAGCTGCGGGGATAAGACTTGACCTTCTTCGCAGTCGAACTCGTAGGGGGATGTTTAAGCCGCGAAATACTCTCGGGTAGAGTGACTTCACGTCGTCGGCGGGTGAGTCACTCGAGGATGATGTCTTCGCCGGGAATCATCCGAATAATTTCGTCCCGGACATGTGCTGTGACAGGCGCGTGTCCAGGATAAGCTTCTTTCGATTCGGCACACGGATGGGCAAAGAGGAGAGGGCCTCCTGCCAAACCAAGCGGAGTCCAGATCTTGAGTCGTTAGAGGAGAGGTCATTGGTTTCTTGCAGTGGTCTCGAACAGAGGCAGAGCGCACGATAGTCGTGCAAACCAAGCGAGCCTCGAGTTACGAGTAAAGGCCGGAACTCGAGTCGTCACAGGAGAGGTCCTTAGTCTTGAATCGTAACAAGAGGCGGGGTATATATGCTGGAGTTTTGATTTGGAATTGAGTAAGCCAATGAGCGCTTAAGCGCGGACTTGGTTCCCATCTCGGGAACAGCCTTCGATGCAGGTCCGAATGGGAATTATGACCAGAGTCCCCAGATGGACTTTATGGCGTAGGGGTGCATAGTATCTAGAGTCGACCAATTGCACCCATGGACGCAGAATAGCATAATGGGGGGATGCGGTGGCTCGCCGTGCCTTGGATTGCAATCCGTAAAAAGGATTTACCACCTGGGTGATCAACTAAAAAAAAGAGAATTGCTTGGGATGTAACTTATTTTATACTGTATATTCTACTCTACATCTTATTCATTTCTGTGTTGTAGAGTACACAATTGAATGAATACACAGTAAACGAAAATTACCGAGTTCGGTAATTTATTTTACAGAAACAGTTCTGTAATTCGAAAATTTTCGGTAATTGATTGATCTGACGTCTATTTTTACAGATCTTCATTAATTCACATCTAGAATTACCGAAGCTCGATAATTTATATGTAAACAAATCATTTTGCAATATATTTTCGGTAAAAAAACGCCGAAAACTGTAAAGTAAAACTGAAAATATCGTTTTTTTCAAGACAAACGTCAAAATTCGATGGCAGTATTTCTCATTCCCCTTCTCGCTTTTGTAACCGTGTTCAATTGTGTGCTTGAGAAGCCGTCCGTCAAATTATTTAACAAGCAAGGGTCGCCATGACCGTCGGTTCGCGTGCGTGGAATTGTTTGTGGGTTTGTTTATTTTAGCGTCAAATTAAAGGTAAGTATGAAATTGTTAATAGTGCCCCATCAACCTGACTAAAACCAGCAAAGCCGCCACACTTGCTGCAATAGGATTCGTCCAGATGGAGCAAAAGTGCACAGCAGCTGGAATGTCAAAATCACCAAACATCCGCACTTTTTTTTCCTTTAATCAACTTGCATTTCCGTTTCTTCCAGAGCAGAACGTCACTACTACCGGAATGGGAATTAACATAGTGGCGGCCGCAACATGCATTATCATCCACGTAAATAAAGACAAATGTTTATTCAGAAACATAACCATATAAGTTTAGTTGTTTTATATTAACTCACCATACCTTTTACCGAAATTTTTGTAGTATTATCGAAATACCGGTTTTACCATATTTTCGGTTATGTTAATCAATTTATTAGCCATATCGATGAAAGTTATGTTCTTTTATTAAGAACATTCAAGATTATGAAAATTACAGATGTGTTAAAAATTAGAAGAAATCAAAAGACCTTGAAAATGATCGAGTAGAATTTGATTCAGAAGCATTTTCATCACATGTCATCAACGATCATTCGTTCTCACTGCAAGCTACACTTGCTGGGAAAACCTCACTTTGTCAACTACTTTGGGATGGTGGGGTCAACTTTTTCTGACAGCCTTACTTCAAAATAGTTGATCGGTGCTAAACAAATTCATGACGTGTGATGAAAATGCCTCTAAATGAAATTCGCTGATTTTCAAGGTTTTTTTATTTCTTCTAATTTTAACACATCTGTAATTTTCCTAATCTTGAATGTTCTTAATAAAAGAACACAACGTCCACCGATAAACCAATAAATTGATTAACATCCCCGAAAATTTTACTATTTTCGGTAAATATTACCGGCATTTCGGTAATAATTACAGAAATTTCGGTAAAAACTACCGGGCTTTCGGTAAAATTTACCGGTTGTTCGGTAAATATTACCGAACTTTAACAGCTTTTCGGTAAAAAAAACACGGTATTTCGGTAATATTTACAAGTATTTCGATAATAATTACAGGTATTCGGTAATAATTTAAGATATTTCGGTAATAACTACAGGTGTTTCGGTAAACTGTACTGGTTGTTCGGTATACATTACTGAGCTTTTATTGCATTTCGGTTGAACATTACCGGCCTTTCGGTTCAACAATACCGGCTGATCTGTAATATAACGAGCTGTCACGTTGACAACTGTCAATATTTTGACAGATGAACTTAGACATGATCAGCCGAGTTTCGGTATTTTTCACCGAAAAAGGTCCGTAATATTTGACAGCTGTCAATTCTTGGCCATGAAAAAATTACCGAACAGTTTAACGAACTCCACATGTTAGGATTTCGGTAAAAAAATTACCGAACTCGGTAATTTTCGTTTACTGTGTAGATAAGTCTCAAGTAACTTCTTTGTGGAAAACCCTGTTTTCATCGAATTTCATTATTTATGGTTTAACCTTCAAATGCATGGTGGTTAAAATGATTGAAAGAATGTTTTGAGGCTGTACTGGTATAATTTTTGAAACCAGACCACTTTTTGGACAATTTTCATGTTAAAAGTCTCAGACCTTCGAAAAGTACTAAACCTGTATCTATCTCTTACATATTTTTAAAAAAATTCTTCATCGTTTGCACTTTAAACTAAAACTTTGTTGAGGCTGAGACGGGAACTTGACCTGGTACTTTTTGGTGATTCAAGAATAAATGATTTCGCTGTTAAATTATGCGACTGGGGGTGCCAAATTTGCCCCATTTATAGTCACCAGGTAGAAGTAGATACTATATTTTACAAATTGGACAGAAAATCCTAACTTAAAGAATATGAAATTTGGAGAACAATGTATACATCAGGTTTCAGAATGCAAAACAAAGATTAAGATGATTAACCAATTTATGAAACTTATTTCTCAAACATCACACCACAAATTACAATGAAAAATAGGTACCTATGTACTTGAGTAGGAATTTTTCGTCTTCATATTACCTTTCAAGAATGTATTATGACAGGAATTGTGAAAATCTCTGTAAGGAATAAAGGATGTTCCTGAAACTTTACACTAGATAACCTGAGTATGATGGAAAGTTTTCTGAGCTAAAAAGTCCTTGGACTCAGGTTAAACCCGATTCGACTGTATCGCCGTAATCGTGATACTTTTATACTAGCGCCAGCAATTCAACGCAATTTGCAAAAAAACCATGCGTTTTGGGAATCATGCGTGACACCTTCGATTATTTATACGAACGCCTCAAGAACTTTGCATCTACCCTGAGTGAGAGAAAAAAGAGTGTACATTGAAATCTCCGACTGCGTGCACTGTCTTGTGGTGTTTGCTTTCCAGCGGCCAAGCTAGCGCCAACGAATCCACCTGAAGTTAAAATAAAAACAACTCGAATTCATCCAAACTCCTACCATCAACCCGATCGCAATAGTCGTCGTCGTCGTCTAGTCGTAAGAAGTAAGTATGCATAAAACGAGCAAGAAGGTGGTGACGCTATTTAGCCAGCTAGTAGTGAGCCAGTCCAGACTGGATGATGTGGGGTGGTATAGTGTTTGTGTAAAGCAAACCGTTTAGCTGCTCTTTATTGCACAGATTTCAACCCGGATGTCGGGGTTTTGTCTCGTCCAGAGCCGCTTTTTGCCAGCCAACCGACCAATCTTTTCGATGGGACGGCGAATGGGGCGCAAAAAGGAGGTTGTCCATAAATTATCGACGACTATGTAGCGGGGAGCTTCGCGACGAGACGGTTCTTTGCAAAGTGTTGAGTTGCTGATAGTTATGATTCAATCAATACAGTTTCAGAACATCGAGTGCTGAAAAACTAGACGGATAGCAAGGTGTCGAACTCATCGCGTATGATCCTAACAGATCGAGATCATTCAGTTACCAAAGGAATTGTGTGTAGCATTAAAGGCAAACCAAAGCTGGGCAGGTATAAACTTGCGTGCGGAATACCTCTCGTAAAGTTTATAAAGTTCATCAATAACGTTGGTAAATGTTATAAATTTTTAAAACGGCTGCCTTAATATTTAAGTGACGGACTCATTCTTCCATATAACACATACACATACCTACACGTAATACATTCATTCCATAACAGAACACACGAAGCCATGGTGTCGGGTATGCGGTGATTTGCATTGTAGATTTGCCGAACCAATAATCTCAAACTGCAGTGAATCTGTGCACCTATGTTGGATTATCTACATACATACATATTTGCACGGAAAATAAAAAAAGGTAAAATTCACGGAAAATGATGTGATTTTTTTTCTCCCAGCTTTCTCGGTAAAATTTGCCTAGCAAAAAGGTAAATTTCACCATTTTTTCAATTCATCTAGCAAAAGGTCAATTTTACCTTTTTTGCATTCACCTAGCAAAACAGTAAATGATACCGTTTTCTCATTCACTGATTCAAAGGTGAATGCTAGTTGGTTTGGTTGATTTCTGCAATAAAAAAAAATCTATTAAAAAATTTATATGTATTTGAGATAAATAAACTTTATTGTTGAGGCAAAGGATTTGCCAGGCTCGGGGCAATTCGGCTTCGCGTTCTCCCGAGCCACCATGGCCACTTCTCCATCCGGCTTTTCCGGAATGAAATCTGGAGGATGACGTGGAATACACTTCGAAGCTCTGTGGGCCAATCTGAAACAAAAGCAAAGTATTATGACGAGAATCAGCACAACTAAATGATATCTAAGAAAATACTTACCATTCTATTCCGATTTTCACATATTGGGCACGAAGCAAAACTTGTTCCTGACTGACAGAACAGTTTAACCTCAATAAACGGGTTCGGCAAATAGTTACTTTTGTACCGTTTTGTTTAGCTCAATCCAGGTCAACTTCACCTCGCTACGAGGTAAGATTTACTTTTTTTGGATTTACCTTTTTTCCTAGGTGAATTGTACTTGTTTTGTCTGCTCGATTCAGGTAAACTTTACCTCACTGTGAGGTGAGTTTCACCTCGAAAGGTGGAAGTTACCTTTTCGGCTTCCACGAACGTTCACCTCGCTATCTCGGTAAATTTTACCATTTTATTATTTTCCGTGTGAGAAGCTTCTGAAAATTTACCGATTTGGGTCTGTTTTTTGCCAGTATGTGCCCTTTTTGCTCGGTGCTGGAAAGGTTAAGTAATAATGATATTCCGGCATTAAAAAATATTAAAATCTAACGCAATTAACACAGAAGGGTTTCGAGTCGCCCAAATCACCTGTTTTCGCGAAATTGTCTTGAAAGCGGCCAACGGTAAATCGATCCTTTACACTGAATTTGGAATCACGAGCTTGGGAAACGGTTCCGTTAAAACAAAAATTAACATGGATTTTCAAGCCGAATCTTTTGAAAGCTCAACGAACTGAAGCCATGAAAGGTCGTCGGACCAGAACTGAAAGGTTTCGTTCGGTGTCATACTGGAGATCATCGAATCATTCAAGAGTCTTAGGAGGTCCTCGGAATGAAGGTAGAGAAGGCCGTCGAGTAGGAGCAAATACTTCTTTTTTCACAACCGAAATACTCCTGCACAACAGTTAAGAACGCGATCACCAAAAATGTCGAATGCTTAACGCATGTTTAATAATGGCGTTTGGCGCAATTCACGTTTCAGAACATTTTTGGCATAGAGTTAGCTCTGATATGCATTAAACCTTTGCAATCTCTTCTTTGGGTGTACCAGTTAAGTTTGGCGCTTCTTCAGCCTAACAACTAGTTTGAACTAACAACCTTCGATAGAATGATCTACGATCGAATTACACAGTTCTTCATTTTTATCGCCTCTGAAAATGAGAAAGCTGAACAAGAATCTTCAGGAACAAATAATATCTTAAATGTTCAACAAAAGTTTATTTTTTCTTTCAAAAACAAAACCATCATTTCTGTCCAACCAGCTGTATTTAGTCTGTTTATCGACATTTGTGAAACCTAGGGAGTTCATGATACTTGTCGACGTTGTGTTTGTGGCGAACATATAAACTACGGAAAATTTTGGGTTTCAATCCAAATAAATATACGATAAGCGTTGTACAGAGAGAGTATCAGATAAGAGTGCGCAAACAAACCCTATGACTCGGCACTTATGGATTATGAAATCATTTCAACAGATAAGCCTCAATAAATGATGTACGAGTATCAGTTGATCGGAAACGGATAGTAACTGTTTCATAACAATTCGATACAGCCAGAAAGCTTAACAGAAACATTATTAGGGCTTTGGAATGACGGCGCTCTCCAATGCACACGCTAACATTTAAAAGCTGAATATGTCTAGAGAACAAATCGAAAATAGACTTCAATTAGGTTTTTTTTTTCATAAAAATATTGTAAACACCATTAAAGATCAAAGGCTGAAGCCTAACCATCAATAAATAAATAAACAAATATGAATTCAAATCGTGTCGTGCTGTATCGATATCTTATTCAGCAATTCGAAGCATTTGAATCATTTCAAAATGTGTCGTTTTTTATGCGTAAATGCAGTTCATTCTATATTTTGAAATATTTCAGAAATTTTCATAATCAGATCTAACAAAAAATATCATTTATCTTGCTAGTAAGTGTCTTAAGTTGAACTTTTCTTCTCATACATGTATGATATGATATGACTGTTCAGTGTTCATACTCGTATACAAAGATACAATTCAAATATTGGACCACCCATCATGATTTGACAAATTGCGTTATCAAATCATTGCGTCAGTCCGCAACAAAGCAAAATATTGTTGACGAATCAAGATTCGACAGTGCTCTAGATACTGATTAGAAACGTATGTTTCATTTTTTCGGAACGTATTGATAAGCGCTAGGTAATAAACAATGACTAGGCTTTGTCGAGGGGGAGTTTTCCGATATCCGGTCGCGAAGGAAGTAGATAAGATTTCCGTGATCTTAGATTTAACCCTCTCATTAGTAGATTTTAAACTTGAAGATGCATTTGACAAAATTGAAAGAGTTAAGGCTACGATAGCTAAACTAACACAATCAAAATTTAATGTAGATTGGAAATTAACAATTTACAGCTTATGAAAAGGTTGCTCTAGAGCAGGGATGAGCAACCCGCGGCCCGCGGGCCGCATGTGGCCCGCGAGACCCTTTTGTGCGGCCCGCGAAGCTTTTTTCAAATTTAACTTAACTTTTTTCTACAATGAATTCTTAAGAAAATTTATATGACATGATCAAATATGCACTTATCTGTATTTGCCTCACAATCATTAGAATTGATAACATTTTTCTGGCATTTCAAGCATTTATTATGTTCCATTCAAGGCATAAATGCAATATTGTTTATTATTATCATTATCGATTTTGGTTGATATTTTTCGGTGAAAATTATTGGCATAACGTAATATTGTAGTTTTCTTTTTATTCAGGATACATTTATCCAAATGACTCCTACCCCTTTGAAAAGCCAAATCCATTAAAGTGAGTCGGAAGAGCAACCAAAAATAGGATGCTAGTCATGATCAAAGGAATTTCAAGTCCGTTTGTGAAGTCTTTTTTTTCGTTTTCAGCAAAAATAAAGTTGTATTATAAAAGATTCGCTCAGCAGGATTGTATCGCAAAAGCCCGACAATATTTACCCAGAAGGAACCATTCCCCAGATTTTTTTTCCCAGAATGCACCATTTACCAGAAATTTTTGCCCAGGATGGACCATATTCCAGATTTTTTTTCCCCAGAATGAAACATTTTCTAGAATGCCATAAAACCTAATTTTTTTTTCTGAAGTTTTGTTTTCCTCTCTAGTTTAATCTTATTAAATTTTGTCTTAAATTTTTTTAAAAATTTCCAAGTTATTTTATTTTTGAACCAGTATTGTATTTTGTAAAGATTTGGGTACTTTGATTTTATGCTTACTAGTGTGCCTTTCAAAAATCATTCAGAACTTGAAAACCATATTTTGAATTTCAATTATTTAATTTAAACGTCGCTGGTAAACTGACAATAAAACACAGACTTCCGAATATCTAGTACTTCACTTTTCTTTGTCAGAAGTCTTTTGGAAGTCGGAAGTTCGGACTTCCGAAGTAAACGCAGACCTAATAATAATATTGTATGAACCCAATTTTTGTGGAATTTTTCTTTAATTCTAGTTTGGAATAATATATTTGATTTTCTGGGAAATGGTTCTTTTTGGTGAAAAATTTTCTGGAAAATCATTCATTCTGGTAAAAAAAATTCAAAGAAAAGGTTCATTCTGAGGAAAAAAAAATCTGGAAAAGTGGTTTTCTGAAATTCTGGAGATTTTTAATTCCGGGCAAACGTTTTCGGTGAAATGGAATAAAACCCTCAGCAGATATTTGTTTTTAAAGTTTTTCTATTCAATTCGGCAATACTGGCAAAAAAATTAACCTTGTGAAACTTTTTTTTCTGAATATTGACGAAAATTACGAAAGTTTTATAAAAAAGTCTGGGGGATCGATTTTATGTTTTTCTACCAACATCAGCTGATTCATGTTGGTAAAAAAACCGAAGTTGCCGAAAAAAAAGTTCTTTAAAAAACATTAGACTTCTTAAATTCGGTGATTCTTTGGCGATTTTTCTGTGATACTGTTTTCAAACATTTGGATAGAAAATTTAAAACAAACATTTATAACAAGTTATTTCACTTATAATTCGCATTCCACATTATCAAAGTCATAGTATAGCTTTAAAAATCCTATGCTTATGATATCTACATAAGACTAAAAATTATGAAAATTTGGAAAAAAAAATCTAGAATCAAGAATTTAATTTTGAAGAAAGTTGTTAAAAAATATATGAAATTGAACATTTTTCTGTAATTTCGACAACCTTGCTCATCATCTCAATGCAATGGTCCAATACAGACCTTCAATTAAAAAAACGGGGTTTTTCGCGATTATAGGATAAAAAATCTAGGCTTAAAGGACCAGTTTTTATTGTGGAAAAAAAATCACAAAAAGTCAATTAACGATTCAACGTCCAACGCCAAGAAGACGGTGATTTTTTAAAATATATGTTTTCCACAGTTTTATTTATCACTGTGGTAAGCTTCAGAAGATTTTTAAATGAAAGTTATGACGAAAAGTACCATCGGATTTAACAAGGCAGTTGTAAGAACGAATGTTCGCCAAGAAGTTCAATTACCTACAAAATTGATAGAATTAAAAAATGACAAAGATTAAGTGATGTACCTTTTCAATATCGGGTGTTTGAAAAGTCGTGCCGAATTTCTGTTTATAAGCAAGTGAATTCGTTTGATCTTTCCTATTTGAGATTTGTTTTCATCAAAATTTGTAGTTATAAAAAATTACGTGAAGCTCTCCTAATTATTAAAAAAGAACTTATTTTAGGTGCGGCCCGCCGACAACATTTCAAATTTAAAGTGGCCCGTTGGTTCAAAAGGTTGCTCACCCCTGCTCTAGAGTATCTATTATTTCTCATTTTTAATAGGTAATAGCCAAACCTGTTTTTTACAAAAACAATCGCTCAAAATCGAACCGAAACTTTGCCCATATATTGTTTTTGTCATCTAGCACCTCAAGAGTTGCCAGAACGTTGTCAGTTGCATAACTCGATTGACAGGAATCATATGTATTCCGATGTTATCACATAAAAGACCGCTTAAAAAACTAAACCGGGAAACACGTAAATTTGACTTTCTATATCTCAAAAACCATTCTATAATTTTATCATCTTTGAGTCACCGAAAGTTTTGTGATAAATTTTGTAGAATATAGTTTAGCTTAGCTTAGCTTAGCTTGATTGACTACTCACCTTTAATCATTGAATCTGAAATGCTTCTATTTTTTTTAAACCAATCTCTGAATAGCTTCTTCGAAGTTTTATTTTGATCTATCATTTCTCATTACCATCATTTCCAATTCCACGATCGCAGGCGTGGCTCAGTAGAACACAGTTCCACATCGCCAATGGTTTCTACTCGGTGATTGACCGAGGCCATCAATTTTGTACAGAGGTCAAATGAATGGTGCCTGGGATTGACAAAACATTCACAATGCCCAAAACTGATGCTCCCTCTTTACACATCAATAACGGCGCCGGCCACGTCCTAGTAGTCAATACATAAGTTTGGAAAACAGAGAAAGGGATGGAAGAAAAATGTTGCGCTTTAGGACCGAGGTCACCTCTGCATCCTAGCAAAACAATTTTGGGTTAGAGGTTTGGGTGAAAGGATATGACCAGGGGACACTTTTGACTAGTGTAACGATCTATGTTTTCTACCATAAATTCACCAACGCCTCTACTGTGTCATGGAAAAGTTCTTGTTTCTGATCCAAAATTCTCATGTATTCCTCAAGCATTCCTATCGACGATTATCTTATTAGTTGCAATATACATATGTAGTTATATGTTACTAAAAAAATCGATGGGTTGAAATTTACCGATTATTTTACAAAAAGTATCAAAATCATTACAATAATAGATAATCGAACAACATATGAAAATTTTTTTAATTCTATGGAATAAGTTTTTTTAGATATAAAGAAATGTATTAGTGTATGTATGTATGTATGTTTCACCCACCAGTGGCTGATAGGTCTTTCGACCCAAGTCGGTACGGGAAGTCTCGATCGCGCATTCGGAGATTGTTCATTCTTAACTCATCATTAAATTTTGTAGAATATAGTTTCATGGATAAATTCATATCATTCGAGTTATGCTTCTAAGTACAAGTACAAGTATATCGTATTTGGTCCGCAATGTGTTATTAGGTACTTGTTCGCAAAATTTGGGTGCTCACATAAAAAAATGGAAATGATGTCTTTCACTAGTTCATCATTCGAAATTCGATTTGATTCCATTCCAACTGAATCTTTCCAAAATAGAAACCGTTTTAACGATGTTTACACTTATTTGATAGCATTATCAGTTTTCGCAAGCCCCCAAGCAAGGTTTTCATGTCAGTTCCAAAAGAAAAACCAAAACTGGACACATGTACGTCATCAGGCTGCAAAAAGTCCATGAACTGTGATAAGCCACCTCGAAAAACCACCGGAACTCGACAGAGTTTTGTTAATATGTACTCAAAGCATCATCCCACCAACAACAACCCATCAATGGGATCGGATGGGGAGCAGCATTCATTCTGAAGACCCCAAAGCACAGGAATAGTTTCTTGTGGCTATAAAACATCGTATTTACGACCTTTTTCCAAATAAAAGTATGACGCACTCCAGCTCGTCGCGCCTGTGCTGAATCGGTCTTCTTATTCTGCCTGCCGGTCAGGCGCAGAACCACTATCGCAGGAATAAATAGCCGAAAAAACCACAAGATGCTTCGTCTGCCAGGCCGAAGCTCAGGGTTTTTTGGCTTGGCATATAAAAAATGATGATTGTTTTCTCCTGGAAAAGAACTGAAGGAATCGAGGGCGAGAACAGCACCAAACTCTAAATGTTGTCAGCAGGTTCATTTGCATAAATTGGCAAAAACCGTCGATGACACCACCAACAACCGGAGGCAGCGGCATATCGAAAGTTATGAATCTTGTGGAGAAGAACGTTCCGGGAGATGTTTTGCACGAATGAGTGTAGTGACTTCCAAATTGTTCTTATAATATTGAAACTTTTCCAAAGATGCAAGAAAATGAAGTATATTCTAACAAAATATGAGTTTTTAGACCTAAGATTTATTTTTGCTTTGACTTGATTATAACTTTACTGGAAGCCTTTCTAATGTTTTAAATATAATTTTATTTTCAGATTTTTCAATTGTGCCGATCACAGTTATATGATTTTTTTTGTTGAAATCGATCGACTTTTAGTATAACAACTGTTGTACATTTTGAAGTTCCTTACCCCATAAACTAATGCTATTAAAAGCTGTGAAGTTTAGGAAATTTGATATTAATATTAAAGAATATTGATGAAAAAACATTCGAGCTGCTGCACAAACTCAACAACAAGGGAAAGGAAAATAATATCCAAGATTTCCGGAGAAAATGTGGTATAGCAAAGAGTGGAATCGGTAGTGCTAGATTTCCCGTGAGAAAGTACTGAACTTTACAACCTTACCTAAGTATTATTTTTTTAATATATTTTTTAAATTCGATTAAATTCACTGCATAGGCTGATTTCAATGATTTTTTTCATACCCTTTTAAATTTGTCAAACTTATTTCTCAACATAAATTTGTATTGAAAAGAATATAGTTTAAACAATGCCTTTTACATTATCTAAAATATGTTTCAACCGGAATATTGATGTGACATCAAATGAAATAAAATCTGTATAAGGATTTTGGCAGCAGCTGATGAGACCTAACCATTACCAAACATAATTCTTTTTTTCTTGAAATATTCCAAGGGGGGTCAATGATGTTTAATTTCCTTCAACATGTTTATAGTTTGTTGCTTATATATTTAGTTATTTTTGAATGTAATTATTTTTTTTTCGTACAAATCTAAAGACATGTTTTAGAAAAAAATGTTTAACTTTCCAATACAAAACAATGAATAACTTTAGTAATGCCCTAGTAATTTGAACTAAAGATTCGTGAAAATATAGAAAATCGTGGATAAGACTGGTCTGAACTTCAATCGTTTGAATGTAGGATATTATTTTGTATTAGGGTAAAGACCTCAGATTTCGACAGAAGCGATACAATTTTTACATAAGACATATATTCCACCATAGGAAATTTTAAGCAAAAGTTTAACGTAGGAAAAAATTAAAAACTAACCACTTGCGATATAATGCTTCGTTCCTCAGGCCAATTCAAACGAAATACACAACAATAAGAACATCGAAAAACCAATACCTTTTTCTGGCGAAAAAGAGGTGTAACTCTGCTTAAAAACGTCTCACGTTGCTAAATTATTTGAATTTTGCATAAAATAATTTGATGAAATACGTATATCGAACACTGAATTATTTGACGTCGAAAACTGAAGCTGGTGCAGTCAAACCTGGTAAAGCGAACAACCTCTATAAGTGAGACGTAGAGACGTAGACGTAGAAACGTTTTCCTAACTAGACCAACGAAATTAAAGCAAATTCCAGGTTTGTATTAAAGTTTTGGTACCAAAAGGATATTGCGTTACCAAAAAGCAAATACCCACAGTTCCATATTGAAACTCGCTCGAGAAAACTTCGAACTGATGCATCAACCGGTTTCTTACAAATCAGTGGATTTTTATCAAACACACATTGGATAAATAGTGCATTTCTAGATCACTTTAATGCAATTTTATGTTGCTGACCCTCTATAAAAGAGAACCTGGTTAAGTTAGAAAACTCTTTAAGCGAGAAAAAAAGTTTACTGTTTTGGACTCTCTGGACTGTGATAATAGTTTTCTAACATTTGAGTTATGCTTGTAAGTGTAGCGCACTTGCGGAGAGCGAAAAACAAGATATCACTAATTGCTCCGCAATTAGTTAAAAAAGCGATTGAAGCTTCGTTTGTCCACTAATGAACGAAAATAAGCGTTTATGAGAGAAGTCTATATCAAGACTGTCGAAAAGTACTCTTAAACTTAGAAATATTTTTTAAACTTCGACCTAGAGATGCATCGGTCTTGACTCTTGACTCAAACATTCAGTCAGCGAAACTTTTTTTTGTAGAGAAATAAATCCAACTGTGTTAGATGAAATTTCAAGGACTAGATAAGATGAAAATTGATGTTAAAAAACATGCGAAAAAAATTCGCCTTGTCTCCCGGTAGGACTTGAACCCATATCTTAAATTTTTTTTTTAACTTCCGTGAAAAAATTTCAAACATGACAATTTTTCCGGTAAGGTGTCGATATTCCCGGTTTCCCGGTGACGCGATGGAATTCCAAAGTTTTTCCCGGTATTCCTTGGGCGACCCTGGGCAGAGCTGCAAATGGTCAGTGTCAGACGGCCAATATCAGTCAACTTTTGATACTGCTATGCATGTCTATGTCTACACGCTCTTTTTTTTAAACTCAAAATTAAGTAGTTTTGGTTCAAAACAGCACTTCGGTGGCTTCCCTCAACTTTGAGTTTGACTGGGCAATAGCAAAACTAAGTTCTGATAGGCATACTCAATACTAAGTTCGGCAGCCGAACTAGAATTTATTTTTTTTTTTTTTTCGAGGGTAGCTGATTTTCAGGGAATTAAAGGATGATTAAAATTTGCTGTACCCGGATGTTGCTGTTCCGGTACATTACATTGCAATTACAGAGCGGTGGGAAGTTTTGACATTCCCGGTCAAAGAAAACTTCCGGATGTTACTTCCCACGGGAAGTATACAACATCCGGAAGTTTCCGGACATTCCAAGCCGCTCACCATATGATGACAATGACGGACAGAATTTTACGCTGACACGGTGAACATGCATTTCATTATGAAGTTCCTTCATTATTTATTTTTATTTACATAGTATTCCGTTTCACGACATAACTTGACGAACATAATTCCTAAAATTCACTCGGTTCATAGCAACCGTTCTCCAATTTCTCGGGCACCCCACGTTCGCCAGATCACGCTCCACTTGGTCTAACCACCTGGCTAGTGAAGTAGACAATGTGCAACTCGAGACCCCATACACCCAACCTTCGGGTAGTGGTCATATCACCTCTTGTCTGCAACTCCGATTCTCTACATCCCCGTGGTACTAGCTGGGGTGCGAGCAACCTTAGCGGAGATCGGGTACCCAACCCCGGTGGATGCTTTGGTCGCATGCAGAATGAGTTAGGGGGCTTCGTACGCGTCTGTTCTCCATGTTAGGGGCGGCGTGCGGAGTGCAACAACGTCCTGGTGGTGTTCGGGACCCAAAACAGCAACATCACGACGGTCCTCCTGCGAGATAGTGGGGTTAGCTGCGGGCCTTGCGAGCCTGTGACTACTAAAAAACATAAGCAACGAATAACGAAGTTCCTTCATAGTCTTCCGGTAATTGTTCCGGAAAGACAAAATGTTGCGACGTGTTCGTTGGTTGCTGTTCTGGTTCGGACTGAACTCGCTAAGTGTTTTCAGTCCAACAAAGAGAGTTCAATTTTACGTTCATAAGGTCGAACTCAGCTTTGATCCCTCGCAGAAGGAAAAAAAGGGATCAATTTTGAGTTTGCAGTTCGAACTCCGTTTTGATCCATCGCAAGGAGGAAAAAGGGTACTTAACTTTAAGTTCATAGAATCGAACTATGTTTTGAACCTCGGTCATACTTAATTTTGAGTTAAAAAAAAATAGCGTGTAGCGATACTGATTTTTGGTCAGCGACGTAACCTTACAATGTCATGCATGACCAAGTTGAATGAATAACATTTTTCTTACTACAAATATTTTCTCCTTACGGTTCTTGATTACATTTTTACAACTTTTGCGCAAGAAATAATATAAAACCAGAAAATGAAATAAAATGATGACCGTCTATGTCAGGCATGTCAAACTCGTTTAAGTGTGCGGGCCGCATTAAAAATTTTCTATGACGTAGAGGGCCGCAGCCAAAATCGGTTAGAAAACATAACATATTAGTTTCGCGGAGATTAGATACAATAAAATGGGATAAAGTTATAAGTAAACTTGGAATGAAATTTTGGGTTAAATTTTTATGTAAGCTTTTAATGTTTAACATGATATCAGGCAGTTTATTTGTCACTGACACTTTCATTATTGATGATAAATTTTTATCAGATAATCTCGAACGATGAGGAGTGTTTGTTGCTTTTATTATGGAAAAAAACTGCTCACATAGATAGCTACTAGCAAACTGCAAGAATTCTGGCAACAAATTTCCGTAACTCAACGCAGCGCTCAGTCAAATAGCTGTAAAATTTCGGTACAGCCACTTTAATGTGTTTCGCTTTTAATAAAGAATCGTACTGCAGCTCTCTCAACTCTAGTTGCAAATTATCAGCTGCATTTTTAGGAGCAAACGAAAATGGAGATACAAACAACGAAAATTCTTGCTCGTATGAATTAAAGTCACGAAAACGGCTTTTGAATGCATCTAGTAACGATTCTAGGTGAAGTACGTACCTATTTACCAAATGATGCACCCTCATTTGATCTTTTCAGTTCTTGACACGTAGAGAAGTGCACAAGGTTTTCTTTGGAAATTTGGTTGATCCATAACCGTAACTTCGCTCGAAATTTTTTACATCATCACAAGCAGTTATGATATTTTTTTCTTTTTCTTGAAGCTTTAAGTTCAAATCTTGCAGGTGGCCAGTGAGATCAACTTCAAATGCCAAATCCTGAACCCAGTCGTCTGCTTGAAAATGTTCAACAGGTTTACCTTTCATTTCCAAAAATAATATTATTTTTGATTTAATATTTTGTGGTAGGAAGCCAGCGTACTTCTGTGTAGTACCTACGGAATTTGGTGAAAATTTAAGACGGGGCTACGCGGCCGCATTGACCAAGGCCGCGGGCCGCATGCGGCCCGCAAACCCCCATTTTGACATGCCTGGTCTATGTGATGCGAGTCGAGAACAATATGCATTTGGGTTACCTTCTTGGCCGTCCTAGCTGCTCTAATTCCGAATTCTGTTGAAATAGCAATAGATATTAAAAAACGAATACCCAACAATTTTTGAATTACTTACGAAAAATCAGCTTCCCCATCACTTAGAATTTTTCTTCCTGACAACACCAACCCATATTCAGAACTGTTTTCTTTCACATAGATTTTAAGTATGAGCGCTTCAGATTTACGTGAGTATCACATAGAATGCACCAACTCCGTCTATACTCAGCGGATGACTGGATTTTCACTTAAATCAGATGTGTATTTGTTTCGACAGCATACAACTATGTGAATTTCACGTAAGGATCAAGTGATTTCTTATTGGCTTCCAAGTGCTTCACGTAAATCAAGCAAAAATTCAAGTAATAAACCCCTACGTGAAAATCCAGGTGAATTTAACGTTTCCTTTTCGGATGAGTGTAGTTTATTGGTAAAATCTCTCAAAATCGAAAAACCTAGAGATCAAAAATTTGAAAAATCATGAATACACAAAAATTTCTATCCTCCACGGTTAGTTTTTTGGATCTTGAATATTCGAATATTCAATTTGATTTTGAATATTTAAAAAAATATATCAAATTTTTCGTAGAATTCTTGAAAATAAAGTTATTCCTCCTTCAGGGTTTTTTTTTAAATAATGACAAACAAAGTCGTGGGTACTAAAAAATAAAAAAAAGCCGTAAAATATTTCAAGAAAAATGACTTAGAGTCTAGGAAATTGAATAGTTATAGGTATCAACTATGTAAAACAAAATTTAAAATAGCAAGAGTTTGAGTGTACAACTAGAAGCATTGTTCACTGCAATTTATCAATAACTGAACCATCCACTCAATTTTCACATGGGTGTAAATTGAATTACGGAAAACCCGGATAACCGCAATCGCCGTTGCGACCAGGCAAAAAGCGATCCCGGAACCGGATCGCCAAACGGATGTAACCTACAAAAAAGAAAGCCCCTCACTTCAGGCTCCGTTGCTGTTGCTGCAGATCGAAACGATGACGAAAGAGCCCGCCAGCCAGCAGCCGAAAGAAAGTTGTCCAAAACCGTGCTGCACGACCGATTCGATTAATAGAGGTGTGTATCTTCGCTCGCCTGCCAGGCCGAAATTCCTCCCTCGCAGCAAACATTCAGTCAGTTCAGTTCACATCAGCCGGATCTTTCTCAATGATGTTTATGCTGCGCCAAGCCAATCCAACAAAGGCAAGTGAGCAGACACTGCAGCACTGTTACAGCCCGCGCTTTAAATATTTGCAACACAACACTCGGCGCATCGTCCCCTTTTCGTCGTGATGGGTCCCCGTGCTTTCTTCTGACCGCGCGGCCACGATAATCATAATTCATAAATCCGCGCGATTGCCGCTCTGAATACATTTAAACATGCACCAACCGTCATGACGAAAGAGAAGGGAAGGTCCGTTTAGGTGTTTTTTTTTTTTCTTCTGTTTGCCGAAATGTGTGAGTGGAACGAACCCACACGGTTAACCCGGACTGCAAAACGTAAATTTATCACTAAATTCAGCACCAGCGCAGTGGTTCCCATCAAATAAACTAATAAAAATACTCCTCGCTATAACTCTGTTCCCAGGGTAAAGATCGTTCATGTCAGGTAATAATTTTTCAACCCCTTTCTGAATAAACGATTTAAAAAATAAACAAGGTTTGAGAAACGTCCAACAAATTGGGGCTCTCAGCTTATTGCCAAGGGTCGGCAACCTTTTGAATCCGGGTCATAGATTTCCCCAAAAATTTCAACGAAGCTAGCATTTTATAAACAGAGCATTTTTGGTAGATTTTTAGTTTTTCATTTAAAAAAAAAAAAGTTAGTAAAAAAACATGACTTTTTAAATAAAATCACGATTTAAATATCTTAGAACTAAAATTCTATGATATTGTTTTAGATGAAGAGCAAACCATAATGTGATAAAATAAAATTGAAACTAAAACTTATCATAAATTGATCTAATTTAGGTCCGTTCATATACCGCGTGGACAACTTAGTGGATGACGGAAAGAAGGCGGGGGTTATTAAAAATGTTCACGCTTGTCCACGGAGAGGGGGGTGACCAGGAATGATGAAAAATGTTTTAAGATTTACGAATGACCCCTTCGGAAGGGATTTACATTTTTCGTCGGAAAATTCGCACATGGGGGGTTTGAGAGATGGGCAATTGATTTCAGGTATTGAATCTTGGGTCAGGGGTCGGCAAAAGGGGTCGTCCATATTAACGTTTCACTGTTAAATCGTCCATATTAACGGATAAGTGTTTTTGTTGTATTGATGTTATAGTGCATTGGATCGGAATGGAAATTGGCTCATGGGGATTTATAGGGGTGAGCAATTGATGTCAAATTTCAAATTTTGGTCAGGGGTCGACAAAAGAGAATGTCCATAAACTGTGCTATGTTCACGTTATTTTGCATTGAATTGGAATGAAAATTGGCACAGTGGAGTTTCAAGAAATGGACAATATTAGGTAGTAGGTACACTGTAAAGTAAAGATGTCGGATTGGCAAGACTATATAAAAAAGGTGTTGTGAGTTCGATTCTTACTTCCATATGACATTTTGTTTTTTTTTTCTTAATTTTCTTGTTTCTGGGAAAAATTATCCAATAGAAGGAATAGCCAGAAAAACGTTATTCTTGTTTCGCTTGAATGTAGTGGTCATGCGCTGGCACGGGGCTGCAATGCTACGGGATTTCTCTATGTATCGTGTGACCAACATGTTTTTTGCTTTTTTTCCTCAGATTTAAGCTTTTTTTGAGATGAAAACTCAAATCTGAGAAAAAAAAGCTTGAATCTGAGAGATATGCTCCACACGGGTTGAAGAGAACAGCAGCCCCATGTTTGCTAAGGAGCTAGAGTCTTTATGCCAGATCTTAGCTACCTCTTCTATGGGTGTAGAAATGGGATGCACGAACACAGAAACTTCAACTTTGAACGTGTTTAACTTTTCTCTGTAACGATAGTTTTATTCGAATTTATTATCAAAGATCGATCAGCTATCACACAACTAGCTCAAAAAATTTAACCTACTAAAATATGTGTGCCTTCAGATAAAGTGAGTCTCAAACATTTTACTTTGAAGCCTGCTTTTAGAAAAAAAAGCAATACTTACATCAGAAATTTGAATTTGGTTCAGCTGTCGAAATTTAGTTGATTCATATAAAATAAAGTTAAAATATTTCAAGTTTTCACATGAATTTATTGACTAGATAAAAAGTTATAAGGAACAATTTTTTGCCATTTTGGACGAATGTTTGCATACGAAAATCATATTTTCCACCCATTGGTATTTTGGCACCTTTTGTTCAAGCAAAAGTGGAAAATCACTGTTTTGCCTTTAATTTTTGTGTGTATTGATGAGTTGTTTATTATTATTTAAGTGTCACTACTCTTAAGTATTAATTTTTAACACTTACAGTAACGTTGAACTTTCGGAGATGTAGTAAGAAAACACTTGTTATCAGATTGATGACAAACTGTAAACTGATCATATATTTGGTATGATAAGCTTACGAACCGTATCGTGTGTAGAGAGAACACTTCTCTCTCGCATATACATCAAGTTAGCGAAACGGTATTTGAGCTTAAGGTCGAATGACATAACAATTCTCCCCTTTTAAAATATTACTTACATAAATACATAATATATTAGATTTCATTTGAGCTTTATAATTTAACATTTTAATTTTCTTTGATTACTAAGTGCTATTCTTTTGTTTTTAATTCTTGCTGATCTTCTAACTGTTTCTAATTCAGAATCTATTTCGTTTGAATATTTATCTTGATTACATAAATTTAATTCATTTCTGAAACCCTCGAAGTCTTCTTCATCTTCTATCGACAATTTTCTTTTTCTATTTTTGACTACGATGGGTACAATAATATTTTGTCGAGTTGGCATTCTATTCTGTATCCTCATCTGATCTCTGTGGACATTTGTAGTCACGCTTCCACACGCCACCTGAAATGTGTTCAAAGATATTCGTTTTATAAATGATGCTTCTATCCATTTTGCAATCTCATGCTGTCTATAATTTTTTATCCACACCTTGTCACCTAACACTAAACTTTCAAACTTATCACGTGATTTGTTTTTGTCAACAGTAATTTGCTTTCGGTGTTTATATTCAAAGGGTGGCTCAATCATATTTCTCGAAAAATGATATTTTGGGTTAATCAGATCTATGAGCGTTTTTGGCTTATACTTAAATATTTTTTCTGATGGAAATCTCTCCTCACTAGTTACACATGTATTTCTATAATTGAAAAGGAAGTAATTTAACTGGTCTTCAGTATCCCATCCTCGTCGCCAATTTAAGTGTCACTACTCTTAAGTATTAATTTTTAACACTTACAGTAACGTTGAACTTTCGGAGATGTAGTAAGAAAACACTTGTTATCAGATTGATGACAAACTGTAAACTGATCATATATTTGGTATGATAAGCTTACGAACCGTATCGTGTGTAGAGAGAACACTTCTCTCTCACATATACATCAAGTTAGCGAAACGGTATTTGAGCTTAAGGTCGAATGACATAACAATTATAAGGTGTTTAAAAATAGACATGATTAAAACGAGTCCTCCGAAGATCGTATTTTATAAGACCGATGTTTTTGAACCACCATGATAAGCAACCATCCTTAATTTGTTAGATTATAAATTGCGGTTATATCGGTGAGATTCATATTTCTTAACACTTGAAGCACTGACCACACTGACTTGACACTTAGAACAAAAGATCAACCATTTTCTGTCTAATTTTTTTTGTCAGATTTAGTAGGTTCGCAATATCGACGGCAGGTGGCGAACCTGAAAAATTCGACAAAAAATGCCCTGTAAGGAAAAAGGACCTGTTTAGCCCTATTTTATCGTAGAAATTGCAGAGGACTGAACCAGCTGTCAAATCGCATACAAACGCACCGTACCAAATTTTTGGTACCAGAAAGTCAGTGTGGTTCCCAAAATTAAACACTTTACCCTATAACAGACTCGAAATAGGGTAACATTTTGGTTGCCAAACGCATCCGTTGTTGGCATACTGCAGATTTATAATCAATTTTAACAAGGACTATGCTGAAAACTCTGCATTTTGTGCTCAACCATAATTTATTAATGTTACCAAATATCCCTTTGATTGACATTCTCGAGCCGCAGATATCATTTTAAGGATTATTAAAAAATTGCCTCTGGTTGAAATTGTTGCAATGAAGACGGTCATGTTGCCCATATACGTGTTTCACTCGTTTCAATTTTCTTCTTCCTGCGGGTTTCTTGACTGAAAACTTGGTACGGAAATGTTTGCTTTCTTCAGCCCCTTGAGAAATTGCCTGTTTTTATTTTAAAGTTGGATGGCATTTTCTAACTGGGATAGCATTTCTTCAAATCGATCAATGCGCACTCTGGAATCGATATTGCGTACTGTTGGAAAAATTATCCAGAAAACGAAATCGAGTGTCCAGTCAGTATGGTCAGTGCTTGATCTACACTACGTGTGTTTTGGGATATTGGGAGAACTTCAGTTGATTAGTTTGCCGACCCTTGAGACGCTACCTCGATCGCACGCCGGATGTAAAAGTGAAATCATTCGCGCGACATATACCCAGTTGGTAGTTAAAGCGTTACGTAGGATCGCCAACTGGACCCGGGTCAATCCGAGCTGAACTGAAGTCCCCCGTTCGTCTATAAAGCGCGTATCCGTTTGGTTTGGGGTACTCCCTGTGACAGGTTTTTATGTATATGTCTGCCACGGTTTGCACCCTACAGTCAGGGGCATCATCATTAACATCATCACCGGAGCACCGTCGACGTCGCCCAAGAGCGCAGTTTGGCTTTTGACGATCGTTTTTATTGCATAATACACATGCGGTAAGCGCAACTCCCACCCCGTGCATGCGAGCCGGATCGTGAGCGGGATTGTTTGTCTACCTAGAGGTGCATTTTGCGAAAATGAAGTTGATATTGGTGTTTTTTTTCTTTTGATAAACAATTTTAAATTGTAATTTACAAATTTTGGAAATTTAAAAATGTACAAGTAGCTACCTATTTATTTTAACTTTTGTGAAGATCATCAATTTGTAAAAAAAAATATTCTGAAAGCAACTTGTTCATCTAGTAATCAATTCGTGTTGCATTACTTATTTCGTAATTAATATTCTGTTCTGTAGAAAAAATAACCCTTGAATGCAATTCTCACTCTTATTCTAATTTTTATTTTATTTCTCTGTTTAATCCGCGTTCTAGCTGGAAGAATTTTAATTTCGAATTTAAAATCTAAATAATAAGCCTGCAATATCGATTAAAACTCCGAACTTAATTACTAAGTTTGAATCCTGTATCTCGATTATTGACCTCAAAGTCTAATTATTATTATAAATTATTCTATCAGATTTTTTCAAGGTTTTGTTTTGGAGACGATGTCCGCGAGTTCGCAACCAAGATTAAACATCGAACATAGTTGTACCGAATAAGTTTTTAATAATTGTTTACCAACTCCAACGTTGATATAGAGTCGCGAATGCCATATAGACACGACGAAACGACTATAATCGAAACAATAACATCCTGAGTTTAAAATCATAATATCAAATTTGAATTGTTGAGAGAATGTTTAATTGTGTGTTTGATTTTCCAGATAGAAATACAAATAAAATTGTAAGGACAATATTCTGAAACTATCAATGCAAAATTCAAATGGTATCGGAAACGCGTGGATATTCTTGAGTAATGTACAAGAAATATTCATTCGTATTACTGTACCTACTTTAATTCATGTGTGAAATATGCTAAAAATGCTAATATTTTTTAGTAGTTTTGGGTAAATTGTTGTTGTTTCCAAACATTTGGAAATTTTAACAATCATTTCAATCTCAATCAATTAGAAACATCTTCCTGCACATAACGGACAATGTTTAGAAAAAAAAAACTTTGCTAAATCGAACTGAAATAAATTAACATATTTTTGTTTAATTTGATGAGTGATAACTTTCATAGGACTCAAATCAATGGCTTCAACCGTATTCAGTTCTGTTATTCGAATTGATATTATTTTACTAAATCAGTGATTGATAAACTCTTTAAAAAAATCGATGCATTAAAGGGTTAAGATTGATTCGAGATATAAAATAATCATCTGAATAAAAATTATTATTTCAATTCAAAATGTCCTGTGTTAGAAATGGATTTAAAGTAGCTATCTATGAATTGAAGGTGTTTAACCAACTCGAAATTTCAGTATCAAATTTAAATCTGATAAGCATCAAAGACGTTTATCTGGATACAAAATTTGAAGTCTTAGAAAAGATAAAACAAATTGACTTTTTCAATCGAAGGTAGAGTGAAATAAAAAATGCACACTACCTAATTTAAATTTTATATTGAGATTTTTGTGTGAATCATAACCTGTACTTATCTAGTCTTAAATTCTCCGTTCAACATGAGACATTTTAAGAATTTTTTAATTTTTTCTTAATTTGTATTTTTGCTTTCGAACCTGTAAGATTATATTAAAATTTAAAACTTCCATTTGGTTATATCTCAATTAAAATTTAGAACTGGAATCTAATTCAGAATTCATAATTAGGAATCACATCTATGAAAAAAATATCAGGGTTAAGAACTAGATTTCAGATTCGGAGATCAGAACCAGAATGACGGATTAAATTTATGAATTTAATTTAAGAAAAGTGATTTCAGAACAATAATTTAGTTTCAGAATTCAGACTCAAAACTCCTAATTCGAACTCTTATGTCAAAACCAAAATATTTCAATTTTCTGTTCTGATAATTTAAGTTAAGAGCCCTTAAATATATAAAAAAAATACTTTGAATCCATGCCAAATGGTTCTGAATATTTTACATAATTTCGCCGAAAACATTATAAAAGAAGTTGCCTAATACCGTACACTTGAGGTTTTTTTTAAGCAAAATATGGTTCTCAACAAAATGTATACCTTATATTCTCTGCTGAAGGGTAACAGTTTTATTAATTAAAAAGTATAGATATTGATATATAATGAACTTTAATCAGTTCACAACGAATTGCTTGATCAAAGTTTACAACAATGATACAAACCGTATAAAGATAATATAAAACGGTTGCACAGGTGGTCTTGTGGTTCCGGGGTTTAGAATACTGAATCCTATGAATCCCAAGTCATGTAAGGTTTATTTAACCAAATTGAGTGATTTTTTTTTCTGTAGTCCCTATGGCCGAGCAGCAAATTTATGCATACAATTTCTTCGAGGATTAAACTATTTTCGTGATTTTTTCCATATCTACTGATATCCATTTGAGGATGCTATAAAAATTAAGAAAATCAAAGTTTCAGTTCAGAATGTTTTCTTATCCGGTCCTAAGCAACTCACATATTTTTGAATTTTTTATTCGAGCTCCAAGTTTGTTATTTTATATGTGCTGTAGTCGGAGGATCAACGATCAACGATGACATCTGAGTGCAAGTTTCAAGTTTAGGCTTTTCTCATAGGCCAAAGCAATAGACGCCTTTATTTCGGTGTGGTTAATCTTCACAGATCGAATTATTTTCTTTGAAACACCATATCATCATTACAGCGCTAGAAGTCACCATGGGGCAAACAAGTAGGGAAAAATAGTAATTTTTGAATGAAATAAGGGCGCAAAATAATAAGCTCCTGACAAACAAGAAAATACAGTTTATGGCATAGCACATGGCATCAAAATGAGTCGACTTCCAACCTCTCAGGTCCTATAAGGTTTAGTTTTGGTTCAGGCATAGGCAGACTCAGAAACTCGTGGCAGCGAAGCCTAGCCTTCGAAATCCGAACTGTCCACGAGAATCTTGACCAAGTGAAGACACTGGTTCCGGATCGTCGGGGTTTTACCACGGCCATTTGGAGCGGAGAATCGTGCATTTAGTGAGTTAAGTTGGTTTAAATCTCATCCATACTTTTTGAAGAATAAGTAACGTTTTCAGAAGCTTTAAAAAACAAAATTCTTCGAATTTAAAAGATCTTTAATATTGCATCTTTACTTTTTTATGGACGAACCCTGGAAGCCTGGACAAAAAAACTCCCTTATCCAACTTAGAGTGTCAATTTGACACTTAAAAAGTAAAATCTATCTAAGTCAATTGAATTATAATTAATTTCATATAAAACTTATATCAATAGAACCTTGTAATGTGAAAGCTGAAGTTAATGTCTACATCATGAAACCAAGAAATATTTTTTTAATTTTTTTTTAAAGAAAGTATCACAAAAAGTTCAAAAAAGTGGTCTGAAAAACCTACTTTTCATTCGATTGCTTGTAAATACTGTTTGAGCGATTTTTCAAAAACTCTACTTTGAAAAAAAAATGATTACAAAATTTATTCTAATTCTAACATTTCGTTGTCTTTAGATTTTTGATGCAAAATTGAATTTTCTGGAATTTTTCAAAGTTGACTACTTTGGGCAATTTTCTTACAAATTAAAATTTCATCTGTTTTTGTGGTCCACCGTCAGGTTGTATCCGGATTTTCAGTGAAAATATTCGTCTCAAACTTCTTGTCAATGGTTTTATTTTTTTGCCAGTATTTGAGCAACGGAATTATGTCTGTAATGATCTGTAGCCTTCCGATTTTTTTGTTTGTTCTCCCGGTCAGCTTTCATTTTTTTTAATTTGTGATAGCTGAACAGAGAAAAAATGTCATCTGCCTTGTCTTACAAAAAAAAAAGAAATGCCAAAAAAAGTTAATCACCTGAATAACCGTGGGCAAGTTACTGACATGTCAAATTTTGTTGGTTTAGTATGGATTAGTGTTTTATGAAATCTAAAAAAAATCAAAAAAAGAAATTTGAAAAATAGCTTCGCGGGCCGCACAAGGACGACTCGAGGGAAACATGCGGCCGCGCTTTGCTCATCCCTGCTTTAAATTGAATTTTCAGCTGGATATATTGTCGAAGACCTAATTTCGTATCTCTTAATTACTGGTTACAAGGAAGTGAATTTTCCGGAAATTTAGCACAACAATGCAATTGGAGCCGGAACATTTTTTTTTTAGAATTTCAAAAAACTGAGCATGCATGTTTTGAAGGAAATAAGTATTAAAATATGAAACTAAAATGAATTTTCGAAACTTTGATTTTTTAAATTAAATGTAAAATAATAAAGGAGACTGGGCAAAATGTATGAAACTTAGATTTCTGGTGTACATGGATGTACATTACATGATTCGCAAGATGTTGACGAGATATTTTAAACTTGAAAAATTTTCGGCAAAAAATCATTTTTTTAAGATTTTTCTGGTCGAGGGTCACGTGAAAAATCTTAAAATTTTTGAATCACTGTAAAATCAATACAAAGCCGTCTGTCAAAACCACCTACATACACGCAGAGAAAACTAGTGCCTTTAAAACAAAAGAAATACGTTTTTGAATCAAAGTTCTAGTGTTATTGGAATCTAAATCTTATTTTTTTGATTTAATTTTTTTTTCTATCAAAAGGAAAGAAAATTATTTTGAGTTGGTGTACATGAATTTTGAATTGATGTACTGTACTTGAAATCAAAAGACAATAAATTCGTGCTACAATCAATGAAAAAATTCTTTGATTTTGTTTAAATTTTCTTCGAAACCAACAACGCTGGAAAACATTGTGGCGGAAAGTTCTCAATGCCGTGGAGGATTTTTGGTGAGTTTTCTTTAAATATATCTGGAGTGAATTATTAAATTTTTTAATTAGTTTTAGGTCAACTATTCAGCCGACGAAGACTAGTTCTGAAGAAGGAACGAATTGAAAGCTGCGAAATTCCAAGTTGCCCAGTTTATAACATGATCCGCTTGTTTGCCAAAAATTCGTCTGCAGATCAATGTTAGCATGTTGAAATGTGAGTACCTTCAATATTATATATTGTCAAACTACAATCTTTAAATTGCTAGTGCTTAACTTCCTTCCTCACATTTCATTCAATGTTTTTAGGGAACATATTTATGTCATTCATTTGTGTTTTATTAATTTGAATTTTTTCTATTTTCCTCTTCTTTACAGGTAGACTTCCGGAAACAAAACTTTAAATAAATAAATTATTTGAAAAATAAAATGTATTATTATTCTTCGAAATGAAACATTTGTGGTACCTGTGGCAGAAACGAAAGTAAATAATAAGAACAAAGAAAAAATGTTTTCGAATTAAAATCAAAATAACTTGGAAATAAAGGAAAATGTTATGACATCAAACGGAAATGCTATAGGTTCAAGGGATTTAAGATTTGGAATCAAAGTATTTCAGATTTTGAATCAAGAAACATTCTTTGATTCAAAGGAAAACATTTCTTCGAAACAAAGGAAAATGTTTTTGAATCTAAGTAATTTTTATTTGTCCCAAAATCAAAGGAAAAAATCCTTTGTTTTCGTGGCACTTTCCTTTGAAACTAATTTCTATTTTTCTGCGTGTACCTGTTTAGATTTTGGAATTGGCTCGCTAGCTAAACATCTTTGCCACTCTATTCTTTGAAATAATAATACTTCTTCAATTCACAACTGTTTTCTTCCGCTATAGATTTTCTCAGCCCCATACAAGCATTTTCTTGTCACATCAAAGATCTATACGCCAGAAAACCGAATTTTTCTTTGTCTTTTAAAGAAATTGAAGCTTTTACAAAAAATGATGAAGTATAGGAATTCCAGATTTCTACGAATGTGGTAAAACGCCACAAGTAAAACACTGGAGTAGAATCTGCGAAGCAAAACATATGAAAGGCTTTAAAAAACCGCATTGAATAATTGACTACTTATTTAGTTTAAAAAAAAGTATCCTATGTAAAAAATGGACTGTATTTAGATTTTCGAATGTCTAATTACACATCTTAATATTATAATTTCGTAATCCTTGATTTTATAATCGCGAAAAAAATTAATTGAACATTATTATCATTATTAATGAAGTTCAGTTTAGTTTATAATTTGAACTTACGGTGGCCTCAAAGTTACATTTAACTGCTGTACAAGGTCAAGGATAGAAAACGTAAGTGAGATTACAAAAAAATGTATACGGATTCTTGAAATTTCGCTCTTTAAGATGAATCACTGCCGAAGCCTCCTCTTGAAAAAAAGTTATAGATTCCGCCGATATGAATTGAAGAGGAAGAGTGTTCCAGTGTGAAGTGCCGTATCCCAGGATACTTTTTCTAGAAGTGGTGGTATGCCGGGGCCCAAAAAACTATGTGGATCTTTCACTCTGCGTTCGTTGTACTGTTTCTTCTAGGTATTCTGGACAGGTCTTGTGGTACAAGTTGCGCATGAAGCAACTTATACGCTGATGGTTTTTATCCGGGAGGTCGTGACCCAGAATGCTGCTTCTTAGGCTTGTAGTACGGTCTAGGCAACATATAACGGGGATAATGCGTTTTATAAAACTAAATGTTGACTTAAAACTATAAATTGAATTCATACCAGGATTATTTGAAAATTTTATTGAAAATAATTTCATAATACCTAATCATAAATAAAATTCAGATCCCAAGCGCTACTTGCTATTAAATAATAACAATTGAATTGTAATTGTTATTTTAGTGATTTCCCGCCACCAAAATCCTTTACATCGAGTGATGAAGGTTGAGGATCTTAATTGACCCAACTAGAAATCATCCGAAGTTTCGAAAATTAAGTAGGTATGTGTAGGTATCTCGACCATTTCTCTGATTTTTACCTCGGTGTTGTAAATATTATTTCATTGAATGAACCAAGCAGAAATTTAGACGCTTACCTGTATTTGATTGATCAATTCACCAGACACTGGAATACCTGCAATTGAACCTTTTAAGGTTCCTCCTCCGCTGTTTAATACCATGCGTTCTATTTCATCATCATCGAGGTTTCCAGGTTTGTCAACAAAAATTTGAAACAACGAAAACTGACTGGCATCTTCCGGCAGAGCGATTCCACTTCCGGTATGAGCGATTTCCGGTCCCAATCGAACACCAAACAGAACCGATAACTTTTCAGCGATCTGATCCCGCTTAGCCAGATACTTTCGACGGATACGAACCGAATTATTACTGGATCCCACTTCCACGAACGCACCCGTCCCGCTCGGAAAGTTGCCACCATGTTCCATTTTAACACTCGCGCTTCTTTTAATCACTAGCAGTACTATCAACCTGCGACATTTTCGAGGCCCTCGACGAATCGCGGTACTCACCCGACGGAATAATTACGTGATAAACAGATTAAAACCATTGATTAGCAAAAATTTCCTTTTATTTTTGGTTTTGCGACGAAAAATATTTTTTATTAGATTTTTTGTCACAATGACAATATGCACGGAAAAAATTATTCGATCGATTCATTTAACTCGAAATAATTCAGAATTTGCTTACAGCGGTTCTGAGTTTTCTTATATAGGCGGTCTGTTCAATGGACAAAACTCAGCCGCATGCACACGCAGAGAAAACCATGGTAGAAACTGCAGGACCATTACAAAATTTCTTACTTAAGAATTTTCCAAATAATTTTTTTTTCAATTTTTAATCCTACAAAAAATATTTTTTTATAAAATTTTTGTGAAGCAAAAAATAATAAAAACCATAAACAAATAGAAAATAAACGAATTTCAGAACTAAACCCGCATAATTTACTTTAAAAATCCAGTTCCGCGAATAGCTCGACGATATAAAATATTGGAAAGCTGAAGTTGGGCCTCAGTATCTCAAGCTAAAATGCTATTAGTTTTTACTAAAGAAACTATAGTAAACAAAGAGGCGTAATCTGATCCATTTTGAAATAATGAGTTTGCAACCCTGCTGTAGGGCTGCCTTTAAGAGCGCTTGGTTTCCCGATAGGAAATTTGACAGATGAAAAATTTCGCCGTTCACATATTTAGTAGGGTGCCGATTTAGTCTAGCTACGAATCACCATACTAAATCAATGACCCTATTTAGTTTGCCAATTAATCGGGCTACGCTTGAATATGAAATAGGTGCCATACTAAATCTGCTGATGAGTAGGCTCACACAATTACGTATGATTTGGTAGCATAATAAGTTGATCGACGTTATCGGGAGGGATCGGTCAATTTAGTAGGTTTTCGAAGGACTCTATTTAGTTGGCAAACTTTAAGCCTATTTAGTATGAAATGGTCATTACTGAATTAGTTTTTGAGATTTGTTGTGTGATAAAATTCATCGATGGGAAAGCTTGGCCCACAACAGCACGGAAGGCCTCGTCGGTGCTCATCAGCGGTTCGTTGGAGTGGCGAGCGCGTTTCTATCGGTTCCGTCATGACGACGTTCAACCTGACCAAGTTCCCGGACGTTTGCCGGACATACCTGAAGCCGTAATAGAAGGTGTTCCTGACTCCAATGGAGGCACCGCTTGGATGGCAAGCTTCTATGCAGGACAGGACGTTTCCAGATTGGCTAGATTAAGATTCCGGCATTCTCATACGGTAAATCTCCACAGGACTCGCTCCGATCCTGAAGTTTGATAAACTTGGTATAGTAATGAATACTGCTATTAAATATGGCTTCGTAGGTTTCAGGTTTGATGACTATTAACGTTCACCGAGAAGACCTGCTGCCACTACCGGCAAAATGAACGGATTAAACAATCCGGGAGTGGCGCTATTAAATGATGGTACCAGCATTCAGGTAAGCTAAATAGTTTTGTTTTATATCATAAACATAACAGATTTTTATTTCGAAATCAGGTGGCCAACACCAGCGCATTCCAACGGGCGGCAGAAAAGGAAGCCCTGGAGGATAAGAAACACCGGGAAACGGAGCTTGCCCAGCAAATGCAAAATGCCTTCAACGATTTGATAGACGATGACGACCGAGACGATACTATGGACTCGGTGAATTATCTTTCAAACTGTTCCGAGCATCCTGGAGGGTCTCCGCCACCCCTTTCTATAGTACCAAACCCTTCTAAGGGGCAGCGCTTTCTCGACGGCATCAAATCGATGCAAAATGGTGGAGCCGGTGGATTTATCGGTGATGGGCTGCATGTGCAGGAAGCTTCCCACTGGTTCAAAGATTCCGGCATTCTCATAAGAAAAATCTTCACAGGACTCGCTTCAGTCCTGAAGTTTACTAAACTTGGTACAATAATGAATACTGCTATTAAATATGGCTTCGCAGATTTATTTTTCTGGATCATGTGACTAATAACCTTTTTGGTCGGGTGGTTCTATTTTGCGGTCAATCAATCCGACTATTTAGTACGATTGGGTAGGGTGGTAGAAAAACAATCGATTTTTGAGGTACCAATTCGGTTATTTAGTACGATTGAGTTTGGTGATAGGCAAAAATATCGATTTTTTCGGTCAATCAATCCGGCTATTTAGTAAGATTTGGTAGGGTGGTAGGAATAAAACTCAATTTTTGTGGCCAATCAATCCGGCTATTTAGTACGATTGGGTAGGGTGGTAGGAAAAATAATCGATTTTTGAGACCAATCAATTCTGCTATTTAGTCGGATTGAGTTGGGTGGTACGAAGAAAAATCCACTTTTGCGATCAATTAATCCGGCTATTTAGTACGATTAGGTAGGCTGGTAGGAAAAATAATCGATTTCTGAGGCCAATCAATTCTGCTATTTAGTCGGATTGAGTTGGGTGGTACGAAGAAAAATCCATTTTTGCGATCAATCAATCCAGCTATTTAGTACGATTGGGTAGGGTGGTAGGAAAAACAATCGATGTTTGAGGCCAATCAATTCTGCTATTTAGTCGAATTGAGTTGGGTGGTACGAAGAAAAATCAATTTTGGCTGTCAATCAATCCGGCTATTTAGTACGATTGGGTAGGAATTTCTCATCAACTTTATCGCCCTACTAATCAGGCGATTTAGTCGGTTCCTACACAATCGTGCTACTCATCACCCTATTTGATAGGCCTACGAAATCGGCTTATTAATCGGCTGATGCCCAGCAAAAACTCCCATAAGCGACGTTGCAACAATAGGCCGATTAGTATGAACAAAAATCGGCCGACGCACCCTTCGCGAGCCGACTAAGTATGGTGAATAGTAGGGTGTATTTCCTATCGGGTTTGCTCGATTGGAATGACACTGACAGAAAATCGAAAATTCCAATCGTGACATCAGTTGAGCGAGACGGATGTGTGCTAAAGTAGTTGCGCGTACATAAGTACTCGAGCCACGTGTTTTATATCGGAAATTCGGAATATTGAGAAGCTTGGGATAGTGAAATTAGCAGTGAATATAGAAATAAAATACGATGAGTGTGGGGAGCGGTGCCCCACAGGGGGTGCCGATCGATGTTGATGAAAACTCAAGAGAAAGTAACAAAGAGTTGCGGGATTCTACAGTTGATGAAAATCAAAATGGCGGAGTGAAAAAAGTTAAAAAAGTCTTTGAAAAGTTCGCTTACAAGGAGAGTGACGAGGGGCCGTACAGGGTTGTAGTATTGAAAAGCGATGAGGAAAGTGATGAGGAAATTAGTGAAAACAGCATTGGGCTGAACAAAATTTACGTGGGCAAAGTGCTTAGTCAAAACGGTTTTATCAAAGCAGTGTTAGACATCAAAAAGGTCGGTCGAAACAAGGTAATCGTTTACCTTTCCGAATACCAGGAGGCGAATCGGATGTGCAGATGTCAGAATTTTGCCCTGAGAAAATTAAAAGCGTTCATAGCGAAGGAATTTGTCACCGTGAAAGGAGTCTTAGGTGGCATTCCAAGTGAAAATACAGATCTTGAGCTTAAAGAGGATTTGGTCTGCGAGAAGGAAATTGTTGAGGTGTTCCGTATGTCCCGTCGAGATCAAGGTAAGAGCATTCCAATTAATAAGGTGGGGGTGGTTTTTCGGAGTAGCCAGCTTCCTCGAGTAGTTCGACTATATGGAGTAAATATCCGAGTAGAGCCATACGTATCGAAAACGATTATGTGCAACAAATGTCTACGCTTCGGCCATGTTGCTAAATTTTGTAAGGGCAAACAGCGATGTGTTAACTGCGGGGAAAGTCACCAACTTTCTGAAGAATGCAGAAAAGAGTCTAACTGTGTTCATTGCAATGGAAAACACAAAGCTACAGAAGAATTATGTCCAGAGCGGGAGAAACAGAAAAATATTAAACGATTGATGGCGAACAAAAATCTGACGTATTATGAGGCAAAGGATGAGTTTCGTGTAACAACTAAAAACGGCCCGAATAGGATTTCACCGTGAAAAAACCATGAATTCCATATTCACAAACTATAAATTGCATGGTATATACAATGATTATTATCGTCCTCGATACCGTGAATTCACATTGAAATTCATAGTTTTCGACCATACATTTCATAGTTTTGACGAAAATAACCATGAAAAAGGGGTATTGTTATGCAGCGTGACCATGAAAAAAATGGCGATTTTCCATACATTGAGAAGTTCAAAAATATAAAGTTCATGGTTAAAACAGCTTCCAGTTTTTCATGGTAAAACCATGAAAATCCGATAATTTATATTGTTCGCCCGCTGAAATAAAAATCTTTGGTCTTGGTGGGAATTTTTGTTATTTATTTTGAAAATGTCATCATTTTTATAAATAATTAAAAAAAAAACAAATGAATTTATTTAAATTAACTATTTATTAAAAAAATCTGAACACTTTACTCACACACTCCTGCATCCTGCATCCTGCATCCCATTGCTGCTCGCGGCATTCGTTGGCTACTGCATCCTGTGCCACTCGCTGTGTGTCCGTTTTATATTGCTGGAATGATAAAAAAAAAGATTTATTAGATGTTTGCCTTTTGTATAGCTCCTGCTGTATAGCTGTATAGTATTAAACTTACCGTTGCGCCCATTTCCGAACACTTCTTAAAAGTTACAAAAAAAAACCCTCGAGAAAACCGATTGTCGACCGAGAATGGAAGAAGTGAAAAAAAAACACGTGCCGCGGCGCGGCTGTCAAAATATCAACCTTACACGAAAAACTCGGAGTGTGCAAATTCTTGAATTACGCTCGGACGTTCTTTTTACCATGAAGTACATGGTCACATAAAAATTCACTGTAAAATGAATGTGATACCATGGTTCGTGCTATTCGGGGGATTCAATCTTTTGGCTGATAAGAATGAATTCCCAACTGTGTACGAGAGCTATGCTAAGGCTACTCAATCGAACACATCAACTGTGGTAAGTCGACCCAACCTTGGTAAACGAAAACAGATAGTCCAAAAAAACAAAGAACAAGTAGAAACAGAAACAGCTAGTGCCGTAGCCGGAACTAGCAAAGAAAACAATGATGAATACCTGAGGAATAAGAAACGTAGAGCAACTTCTCAATTGAGGGTAATGGCGGAAGAAATTACGATGGAGCAACATTTAGAACTGAGAAAGCGATGGGAAAATAAATTGAAAGAATTAATTGAACAAAAAGAGTCTTATCAGACATTAATGAGTTCATCTTTCGAAAAGCTGACAGAAATTTTATCGGGCAATGAATCTTCGGGTTCATATGCTATGATGGTCGAACTGTACAAAGCTATTGGTCAAATCCTAGGAAAGAAAATAAACGAAGAGATAACTGGAGAAAATATAAATGAGGAGGAATTTTAGAGTATTACAAAATAATATTCAAAGCCTAAAAAGAAACAAAACTGAACTTTTATATGAATTGTATTCGAGCGAGTTTGATGTAGCAATCATTTCAGAAATCTGGGGAAAACCAGAAGAAACGAACAGTTTAAGCCTAACAGGGTATCATAAAATCCTGAACCTGAGGCAAGGTAGAATAGGAGGAGGAGTTGGAATCTACTTGAAAGATTGTTACAATTTCTTGGAACTTAATTTAAGCTCACATGATCTATTCGAAGTAGTTGGGATAAGTATCCCAAACATGAATATAAATATTATATCAATTTATATTAATCCACGACTGTCAATAACCGACTTAAATCAGCATTTGACATGCCTGTTTAGAGAAATAAATAATTTAAATAACGTTCTGATAGGTGGAGATTTTAATTCCCACAACGAAGTTTGGGGATGTGATACTACAAACCAAAAAGGTAGTCTGGTGTATGATATCATATGCAATACACCATATTTGATATTGAATGACGGTAGCAAAACGTTTAGACCTGCTTCTATCAATATTTCTCCTAGTGCACTGGATTTGACCTTGTGCTCTCCAGGACTTTTTAATGGATGTCTGTGGAAAGTAAAGGAACACAGTTTGGGAGGTTCTGGTCACCTACTTATTGAAATGGAATTCTGTAGTATCCAAGCAAAAAAGGAACGAATTGTCTACAACAGATTAAAAATAAATGAAGAACTATCGAGTATACAACCTGAGGATTTCGACACATTTGAAAACTTCGGAAGAATTGTACAAGACTCTTTGAGGCGGAATTCGGGTAGAAGCACTTACAAACCCAAATACTACTGGAGTGACCAGCTGACTGATCTCTATCAAGAGAAACAGAGAGCTAGAAGACAGTTCAACATGATTTCAAATGAGACAAACCTTATCCTGATGAAAAAGGCCGACGCAAAATTTCTTCGCAAAAAGAAAGAATTGATGAAGGAAAGGTTGTGTGAAATCACTAAAGACATCGATCCACGAAACACTAAAGCGAATTGGTTATTAGTACGAAGACTTAAGTACAATGAATCAAACAAACCTAAGAATAATAAAATTTTGATTTCAAAGGAAAATGCAGAAGAGTTCCTCAGAATTAACTTTGGACCTACTGTTGACAAGACCCAAATACAAGAAAATTCCATACAAGTGTTACCACAAAACAAAATAACGATAGAACAGTGGAACGAAATATTAAACAAAAGGAAAAAATCCTCCGCGCCCGGGACAGACCGTCTCACTTACGATATGTTGAAGACTCTTAGCTCGGAAACGAAACAAAAAATAGTTATCGAAATAAACAACTATTTAGAAAAAGGATACTTACCAGACTACCTCAAAGAAATTCGAATAGTTCCGATACCTAAACCAGGCAGAGACCTAAACAATATAGCCAATTATCGACCAATAGCTTGTCTACCAACGATTGTAAAATCTATAAACTCTTTCATACTCCGGCGTATAGAAGAGCACTTGCAGAACAGACAAATTCTACCAGATCTCTCGTTGGGCTTTCGAAAACAAAGATCTACCGAAGACTGCCTGGAATTTGTTACCAACCATGTTAAAGAAGGTAAAAGAAGGGGAAAAGTTTGCATAGCAGTGTTTTTCGACTTCACAAATGCGTTCAACCATGTAAATGTGGAGAAATTGGTTTCCCAAATGACTGACCTTGATTTTGATATGGATATTTGTACATGGATCTTTAATTTCTTGAACAACAGAAAATTGGTTGTACAGACAGAACAGGGTTCGACGTACACAACTATCTCTCAAGGTGTACCACAGGGAGACGTACTGTCTCCAACACTGTTCAACATTTACACTGCCTCATTGCACTCCCTAGAGCTTGAAATTGATGTTACCACAGTACAGTTTGCAGATGATTTTGTGAAGTTGATCTGGGCTGATAGCATACAAGAAGCTAAACAGAAATCTCAACGGGTGATTGAGAATTTTATGGATTGCAGCAGAACTTTGGATTTAAAACTGAACCTGAATAAGACTAAAGCAATTGTATTTCAAACAAGACATGTTGATTTGAAATTATTAGCAAGAGGAGTAGACATAGAAAATGTAAGATCCTTTAAATATTTAGGAGTAATCATTGACCAGAATCTCAACTTTGGTATACACATAAAAACTTTGAAAGAGAAAATAAAGGACAGACAAAACATGTTGAAAATTATTAGTAGTATCAAAAACGGAGCTACTCCCAAAGTCATGATTCTCTTCAATAAGGCACTCTATGGAAACTATCTCTCATATGCTAGCACAGTGTATGCAGATACTAGTAATTCTAACCAAGAAGCATTGGCAGTGACTCACCGTCAGTGTCAGAGAATAGCCACTGGCTGCTCGAAAACCACCCCAATAAACACCTTAGCTGCCCTATCCAATGAAGAACCTCTCAAGTTAAAGAGATACCAACACACCAAGAAACGAATTTCGCTACATTTTCGAAAAAAAGATGTTGTTTATCAACAACTAATACAACTAGATAGAGAAAACAGGAAAGAAAATAAAGCTTACACATTCTTAGAGAAGCTCTATTTAGACAACTATGAAGAAGTACAAAAAGTATACGGACCATACTATGCTCAAGACATACAAGTTGACATACGACACCAAATAGAGGGAATGCCCATTAATAAAAAGAACATGGCAACAGAAACCATTCGACAAATTGGACTAGAATACATTCGAAGCGAATATTGCCTTTGGAGAAAAATATTCACGGACGCCTCCAAAACAAGTCAAGGCTGCGGTGTTGGAGTCTATGAAGAAGAAAACGACATTAGAATAAGTCTCAAGTTAGATCAATCAACAAGCATAATGACTGCTGAATTACTAGCGATACGATGTGCCCTTAAGGAGCTTAGGAAACTAGAACGCATAAGAACAGTGATTCTAACAGACTCACAATCGGCTTGTTGGCTGTTGGAATCCCACGTTGAGCTCAAAGACTGGGATGAGCTAACGGGTGAGATTTGCCGAGACCTCATGGATACAGGAGCTGTTCTTCAATGGATCCCTAGCCATGTCGGGATAAATGGAAACGAACAAGCAGATTCTTTAGCCAAACAAGGTGTCGAGAGTGATGCCATATTAGTCAATAAATTGTGTTGGAACGACGTGGTTCGTCTCTACAAGAATCAACTTACAGAGAAAACCAATGAATGGTACAAGAACTTAGTACATGTCAACAACAAAGGAAAAAAGTTTTTTGAACTTTTTGAAAATTTCCCTTCAAAACCATGGTTCTGGTTCTCAAAGTTAGATGGCCAACAAATAAGAACCCTAAACAGAATAACCGCGGGTCATGATTTTTCCAAATTTTGGCTTGGAAAAATGAAAATAGAGGAATCGGATAAATGTGAGCTTTGCGATAGACCAGAAACTACTACACATTCATTATTTGAATGTGTTAAATATACACATGTACGTAATCACTTTGATTGGGAAGATTACAAATCCTTATCAGACTTGCTCAAACCAAATAATGGAAACATTAAGGAAGAAGAACTCAGAAACATCCTGAAATTTCTTCAAATGGCACATTTGAAAGTATAACGAACGAACGTTACAAAGACGTAACTAATAAGCTAGTTGGCGGATATGAGGCACAGCTCCTCAAGCCATAATCACACAAACTACAACAACAACAACAACAACAACAACAATCGTGACATTTCGTCTCTTTGTTTTCTATAGGCTCGTTAAGTTTTTACTAAAACCCTATCTAAAACATATTACTACTTTATAAAGTATATATAAAGTATATATACTACCTGAATAAGGGGGGGAGTATATGACATTTGGCATAACGGTCATTTGGTATAATTTAATTTTTTTTCGTATTGTCACGTCCAGACCTCCAGACTCACTTTTCAGACAAATATGCGAGTTTATTTTTCTTTAGTTTTGCATTTCCGCAAACATCGATGATGCAGGGGTGCAAACAAATAAAAATACGTTTTCTCACGCTACGCGTTCGAACTTTTAAAATATCACGCTATCACGCGGCGGACGGGACTAACGATCACCCTTAGCTTACACGTACACCTAGGAGGCCCCAGTAGATCTAAACCATGTAATAAGGCCACATGCTTCCGGCAATGCAGTAACGCAAGAATAAAAAAAGGTCCTAAAATTTTAGCTAAATAGTCATAATACGGTAAATTGAAATTATGCAAAATGGCCATTGTGCCAAATGGCCTTTATGCCCAATGGTTCTATGCCTAATGTGATATACTCCCAAATTAGGTACTAAAGATATTTTTTTTATTGACCATGGTGGTAAATCCTTTTTACGGATTGCATTTCAAGGTACGGCTACTCTGGGTCCATGGGTGCAATTGGTGACTCAACTCAAGATACGATGTATCCCTAATTCCCTACACCATAAAGCCCATCTGGCCACTGGCCATAATTCCCAACCGGATCTGCAACTAAGGCTAAATCCGTGATGGGAGACCATACTCGCGCAATGGACTCCACGGCAATACTCGTTATTTTGTCCTTCACCAGCCAAAACTCTTCCCTCTACTGTCTCGATTCGCGACTCACTAGTCAACTATAGTCGTTCTCCGCTACTCGTGACTCGTGACTCGAGGCCTGTTGTTACAATTTGAGGTTGACGGAGCGCCTCTCTTCGTTATTTGAGACCTCTAGACCCGATTCAAGGCGAGAACAACTCGCCTCTCATCGTGTCCTCATTTCGCGACTTCCTGATACACGTGCTGGTGGATACACGGGGAGGTGGAACTACGGCGCAGAGTTAATATATTTTTTTAAAATGTAAAGTACCTAATATAAAACACGGATCCTCTGAGAAGTGTTAGCTCAATAGTGACACGGGATCCTAACATTGTGCAAACTCGCGAGTTCATTAAGAAATATAGATAACTGGATTATAAATATTGTATTATTAAAAATCTTTTAAGGTTATCACTAATCACTAATCGTACTTCCATAGCCAGAACTTATGTCTGAGTCCCAAAGAAAAATAAAAGTGTCTTATTATTCTTCTTGTCTTTGTTCATGTCTTTAATTATTTTAACATAGAAACATTAAAATGATCAAAAACACAAAGTGGTTGGGCCTGTGATAAAAATGATCGAAAATGATTTAGTATGAATTCAGATTTTATTGAAACTAAAAAATACAGCTAGTGATACATTTACAAAATACATACTTTAAGAGTTTATCAATTTTCTTTATTCAAATAAGTTATGACACATTTCCATCATTTCTTTATTGGTCTATTCAGCACACATGATTTTTTTTCAAGAATTTTTATTATTATTATTGTAATGCAGATTATAGGAATAATTCAAATCAAA